>NC_092721.1:207075570-207375570 GCF_047496885.1 Scyliorhinus torazame | reverse complement strand
CGGGATATATCCAAGGATTCTATGGGAAGCAAGAGATGAAATTGCAGAGCCGTTGGCAATGATCTTTTTGTCCTCACTGTCAACAGGGGTGGTACCAGGGGATTGGAGAGTTGCGAATGTCGTGCCCCTGTTCAAAAAAGGGACTAGGGATAACCCTGGGAATTACAGGCCAGTTAGTCTTACTTCGGTGGTAAGCAAAGTAATGGAAAGGGTACTGAAGGTTAGGATTTCTGAGCATCTGGAAAGACACTGCTTGATTAGGGATAGTCAGCACGGATTTGTGAGGGGTAGGTCTTGCCTTACAAGTCTTATTGAATTCTTTGAGGAGGTGACAAAGCATGTGGATGAAGGTAAAGCATTGGATGTAGTGTACATGGATTTTAGTAAGGCATTTGATAAGGTTCCCCATGGTAGGCTTCTGCAGAAAGTAAGGAGGCATGGGATAGTGGGAAATTTGGCCAGTTGGATAACGAACTGGCTAACCAATAGAAGTCAGAGAGTGGTGGTGGATGGCAAATATTCAGCCTGGATCCCAGTTACCAGTGGCGTACCGCAGGGATCAGTTCTGGGTCCTCTGCTGTTTGTGATTTTCATTAATGACTTGGATGAGGGAGTTGAAGGGTGGGTCAGTAAATTTGCAGACGATACGAAGATTGGTGGAGTTGTGGATAGTGAGGAGGGCTGTTGGCGGCTGCAAAGAGACATAGATAGGATGCAGAGCTGGGCTGAGAAGTGGCAGATGGAGTTTAACCCTGAATAGTGTGAGGTTGTCCATTTTGGAAGGACAAATATGAATGCGGAATACAGGGTTAACGGTAGGGTTCTTGGCAATGTGGAGGGGCAGAGAGATTTTGGGGTCTATGTTCATACATCTTTGAAAGTTGCCACTTAAGTGGATAGAGCTGTGAAGAAGGCCTATGGTGTGCTCGCGTTCATTAACAGAGGGATTGAATTTAAGAGCCGTGAGGTGATGATGCAGCTGTACAAAACCTTGGTAAGGCCACATTTGGAGTACTGTGTGCAGTTCTGGTCGCCTCATTTTAGGAAAGATGTGGAAGCTTTGGAAAAGGTGCAAAGGAGATTTACCAGGATGTTGCCTGGAATGGAGAGTAGGTTTTACGAGGAAAGGTTGAGGGTGCTAGGCCTTTTCTCATTAGAATGGAGAAGGATGAGGGGCGACTTGATAGAGGTTTATAAGATGATCAGGGGAATAGATAGAGTAGACAGTCAGAGACTTTTTCCCCGGGTGGAACAAACCATTACAAGGGAACATAAATTTAAGGTGAAAGGTGGAAGATATAGGAGGGATATCAGAGGTAGGTTCTTTACCCAGAGAGTAGTGGGGGCATGGAATGCACTGCCTGTGGAAGTAGTTGAGTCGGAAACATTAGGGACCTTCAAGCAGCTATTGGATAGGTACATGGATTACGGTAAAATGATATAGTGTAGATTTATTTGTTCTTAAGGGCAGCACGGTAGCATTGTGGATAGCACAATTGCTTCACAGCTCCAGGGTCCCAGGTTCGATTCCGGCTTGGATCACTGTCTGTGCGGAGTCTGCACATCTTTCCCGTGTCTGCGTGGGTTTCCTCCGGGTGCTCCGGTTTCCTCCCACAGTCCAAAGATGTGCAGGTTAGGTGGATTGGCCATGATAAATTGCCCTTAGTGTCCAAAATTGCCCTTGGTGTTGGGTGGAGGTGTTGAGTTTGGGTAGGGTGCTCTTTCCAAGAGCCGGTGCAGACTCAATGGGCCGAATGGCCTCCTCCTGCACTGTAAATTCAATGATAATCTATGATTAATCTAGGACAAAGGTTCGGCATAACATTGTGGGCCGAAGGGCCTGTTCTGTGCTGTATTTTCTATGTTCTATGTTTATATCGTCTCCCCACGTTCTGCCTCCCACGCCCGTCTGTAAACTTTAAGATTCAGGGGTCACAGATTACCCAAAATAGGTGCTCGAGGATTCATGATTGATTTTCAGGTAGTTTATTACGTTTTGTTCGGAATTGATACAAAGTCCTGTGTCGGGCATGTTCAGCTGGGTGTTTCCCGTGATGGAAGCTCAGGAAGAGTTTGCTCGGGACCCTCAACCACAGCCTCCAGATACCAACTCCCCCCCCCCCCATGCCCCTCCCCCCGCACCCCACCTCACAAGGGCAGGGCACCCCCAAGCCCGATCCCTGTCACTGGCAGACTGGCAGTGCCACGGGAACTCTGTAACACTAGCCACCTTTCTTAAACTGTGCCCCCCAAGTTCCAGTCCCCCCCCCCCCCAAGTGAATGTTTAATGTGGCGGAGGGGGTGCCGATCAAGCAGACTGTTTTGTCCTGGATGATGTCAAACTTCTTCAGCGTTGTTAGAAACATAGAAATATAAAAGTTAGGAGCAGAAGGAGGCCATTCGGCCCCTTGGCCTGCTTCACTGTTCATTATGATCATGACTGATCCTCCAGGCCAGCACGGTGGCACAGTGGTTAGCACTGCTGCCTCAAGGTGCTGAGGACCCGCACATTCTCCCCGTGTCTGCGTGGGTCTCAGCCCCACAACCCAAAGATGTGCAGGGTAGGTGGATTGGCCACGCTAAATTCCCCCTTAATTGGAAAAAAAGAATTGGGTACTCTAAATCTTTTTAAAATATGAAAGGAAAAAATGACTGGTCCTCTATTTCAAACCCAAACTGCTCTCTCTCCATGCCCCTCTCTCTCCATGCCCCTCTCTCTCCATGCCCCTCTCTCTCCATGCCCCTCTCTCTCCATGCCCCTCTCTCTCCATGCCCCTCTCTCTCCATGCCCCTCTCTCTCCATGCCCCTCGATGAATTAGTGACAGGAAATCTATCGATTTCCTTGTTGGAGCTGCACTCATCCAGGCGAGTGGAGAGTATTCCATCGCACTCCTGACGACCTGTGCCTTGTGGATGGTGGACAGGCTTTGGGGGGCCAGGAGGTGAGTTACTCGCTGTAGGATTCCCAGCCTTTAACCTGCCCTGGTAGCCACAGTATGAATGTGGCTGGGTCCAGTTCAGTTTCTGATCAATGGTAACCCCCAGGATGTTGATTATGGGGATTCAGCGATGGTAATGACATTGAATGTCACGGGGCGGTGGTTAGATCCTCTCTTGTAGGAGATGGCCATTGCCTGGCACTTGTGTGGCGCGAATGTAACTTTCCACTTGTCCAAGCCTGGATATTGTCCGGGTCTTGCTGCATTTGGACACGGACTGCTTTGGGACCTGGGTTTAATGACTGGGGCAGTGGGCCCAACCATCAGCCAGAAATCCAGTGACAACTCCACCGCCGCCAGACAGGATTCAACCCCAATCCAGGACTTACCTGCTGGCTGCTGGGGTTCCTGAGGATTTTGAAGCAACTCTACGGATCCTGGCGAGGGATGGGGATTGGTATGGATTGTGGGTGGGGGTCACCCCGTGGGGGTCACCCCGTGGGGGTCACCCCGTGGGGGGTGACACTTGCCGACAGCAGGCCTCTCCATGGGACACAGGGTGCCCAATCAGGAGGCCACCTTTCCCCTCAGCCCCCGGGGAGGCTCTGAGGGGATACCTGGTGTCCTGCCCCTGGGGCATGGCTTCCCCCCCTCTGCCCAACACTTGGAGAATAATTGGCCATTTAAGGACCTCAGTTGGCCTCTGGGGAGAATGTGCGACTTCCACCTTCCCTCTGACTTTACTGGGAGGGGGAATTGGAAAGATGTCCATCAGCTCTCCACCCGATTGTACAGCCCCCCCCCCCCCCAAGGGGCACAGTGTGACAGTGAGACACACAGTGAGACATGTTGAGGTATCGGACGTCTTGCCTGTTGGCCAGAGTCACGGCAAGGTCCCCAAGCTGCCTCGTTTCTGGAAGGCCTGCCAAACCAGACACCCATCAGACCGGCAGGGGGACATTCCCATGAACCTGGGGGGGGGGGGCAGGAGTCCTGCCTTCGCAGGGCTGCTGGCCAATCAGAGGCTGGCAGCTCTGGCGCTCGGCAGCGCCACAGGAACGGCAGTGGCCGCCGTCGGAAGGACAAGCACTGGTGTCCCAGGATGGCGGAGTGCTCGAGGCCACGGGCAAGTAACGTGGGGGAGGGGCTCGCGGGGTGAGGGGGGGGGGTCAGTAGTAAGGCCAAGGAGATGGCTGTCAACGGGCTCCCCCCCCCCCCCCCCCCCCCCCCCACTCCCATTGACAGACCTCTGTGCTCCCAGGAGGACTAGCCGGGTGGTTTTAGCTCGATTCAGAGCAATGGCAGTGCATTGAGGCTGTTGATTAATTGGCAGCTTAGGGCCTCAATAGGTATTGGGCCAGTGGGGTCGACCATGCTCCTTCCTGCCTGGAATTCTGGGAGAGACGAATGGTGATGGTGTCCCAGTCCCTCATTATCACACTTATCTGCCTACAGGCTCACTATTAATGAGAGCACAGGAGTGAGACAGAATCACAGAATACTGCAGCGCAGAAAACGCCCTTCGGCCCATCGAGCCTGCATCGACGCTTGAAAAACACCTGACCCCGTGGCACAGTGGTTCGCACTGCTGCCTCACAGCTCCAGGGTCCCAGGTTCGATTCCCGGCTTGGGTCACTGTCTGTGCGGAGTCTGCACGTTCTCCCCGTGTCTGCGTGGGTTTCCTCCGGGTGCTCCGGTTTCCTCCCACAGTCCAAAGACGCGCAGGTTAGGTGGATTGGCCATGATAAATTGCCCTTAGTGTCCAAAAGGTTAGGAGGAATTATTGGGTTATGGGGATAGGCTTAGTAGGGTGCTCTTTCCAAGAGCTGGTGCAGACTCGATGGGCCGAATGGTCTCTCGCTGCACTGTGAATTCTATGATTCTAATCCCATTTACCAACACTGGGCCCATTGCCCTGAATGTTAAGACGTGCCAAGTGCTCCTCCAGGTGAGGCAACCCGCCTCTACCACCCCCGCAGGCAGTGCCACCCCCCAGACAGTGCCACCCCCCCAGACAGTGCCCCCCCCAGGCAGTGCCACCCCCAGACAGTGCCACCCCCCAGACAGTGCCACCCCCCCAGACAGTGCCACCCCCCCAGACAGTGCCACCCCCCAGACAGTGCCACCCCCGCAGGCAGTGCCACCCCCCCAGACAGTGCCCCCCCACAGACAGTGCCACCCCCCCAGGCAGTGCCACCCCGACAGTGCCCCCCCAGACAGTGCCACCCCCAGGCAGTGCCACCCCCAGACAGTGCCACCCCCACCAGGCAGTGCCACCCCCCAGGCAGTGCCACCCCCCCAGACAGTGCCACCCCCCCCAGGCAGTGCCACCCCCCCAGACAGTGCCACCCCCCAGGCAGTGCCCCCCCAGACAGTGCCCCCCCCAGACAGTGCCACCCCCAGATAGTGCCACCCCCACCAGGCAGTGCCACCCCCCAGGCAGTGCCACCCCCCAGATAGTGCCACCCCCCCAGGCAGTGCCACCCTCCCAGACAGTGCCCCCCCCAGGCAGTGCCACCCCCAGACAGTGCCACCCCCCCAGGCAGTGCCACCCCAGACAGTGCCACCCCCCAGACAGTGCCACCCCCCCAGACAGTGCCACCCCCAGGCAGTGCCACCCCCGGACAGTGCCACCCCCCCAGACAATGCCACCCCCCCAGACAATGCCACCCCCCGGCAGTGGCAACCCCCACGCAGTGCCACCAGCCCAGGCAGTGCCACCCCCCAGGCAGTGACACCCCCCCAGGCAGTGCCACCCCCAGACAGTGCCACCCCTGCCAGGCAGTGCCACCCCAGGCAGTGCCACCCCCCCAGACAGTGCCACCCCCCAGACAGTGCCACCCCCAGACAGTGCAACCCCTGCCAGGCAATGCCATCCCCCCAGACAGTGCCACCCCCCAGATAGAGCCACCCCCTGTGGTAGTATGTACTGGGGGTCATGTGGGACTGGAAGCCCTAATGTCATTGGCTGACAGATCCCGGGTCCTGGTTGGCCGTTGACCTCAAGCTCCGCCCTGAAGGCGGAGTATAAGAAGCCGGAGTCTTCCCCCGCAGGCCAGTTTACTATCGAGCTGCGGGGGAACAGACACGCTTAATAAAGCCTCATCGACTTCACTCTATTCGTCTCATGGAGTCTTTGTGCGCTACACCCCCCAGACAGTGCCACCCCCCCAGACAGTGCCACCCCCCCAGACAGTGCCACCCTCCCAGGCAGTGCCACCTCCCCAGACAGTGCCACCCCCCAGACAGTGCCACCCCCCAGACAGTGCCACCCCCCAGATAGAGCCACCCCCCAGACAGTGCCACCTCCCCAGACAGTGCCACCCCCCAGGCAGTGCCACCCTGTCAGACAGTGCCACCCCCAGGCAGTGCCACCTCCCCAGGCAGTGCCACCTCCCCAGACAGTGCAGCCCCCCAGGCAGTGCCACCCCAGACAGGCTGTGCCACCCCCAGACAGTGCCACCCTCCCAGACGGTGCCACCCTCCCAGGCAGCGCGTTCCCGACCGTCACCATCCTCTGGGTAAAAAGATTTTCCTCAAATCCCCACGAACCTGAGACGGGGAGAAAGATTCTGCAACAACAACATCCATTTGAATTTATTTAGCACCTTCGCTGCGAATTAATCCCGGGCCACATCACAGTGAGATTGTGCCAGTTCACCTCTGATGGAATGTCTCACGTCCTGTTGTTCAAATGCTTGACTGGCACAACATAGCTGTTGAAAACAATATCTGATAAAAAACATGTTGATTTGTTTCGATCTCCGAGGGAGACTTTGGTCCCCGGAGACAGGAAAGGTCCAAGACTCGTTTCAGAGTCAGGATGACACGTCAGCCAGCTCCTCCAAGCAGAGACAGTAAACTGAATCCGTCTCTGGCAAGACATTGAGGAGTCACGAATAGAAGAGAAATGGGGAACAGACAGAGGAAGGAATGGGGAGGGCGAGGGAGAGAAAAAGGAGAGATGACTGATTCTTAGCTGCTCTCGTCTTCTCTTCCTTTCCCTTTCGTTCTGAGAACTCATCACCCCCCCCCCCCGCCTCCCCCGCCCCCCGCCTCCCTCTTTCTCTGTCTCTCTCTCTCTCTCTCTCTCTCTCTGTCTCTCTCTCTCTCTGTCCTCTCTCTCTCTCTATGGTCCTCTCTCACAAGTTTGGCGTCCTTTGGTCAATGGCCCATAAATATGATCCCTCTCTCCAGAGGAGCCTCCTGATTCATAGAATCCTAGAATTTATTTACAGTGCAGAAGAAGGCCATTCGGCCCATCGAGTCTGCACCAGCCCTTGGAACGAGCACCCTACCCAAGCCCGCACCTCCACCCTATCCCCACCTGACCTTTTTTTGGACACTAAGGGAAAATTTATCATGGCCAATCCACCTAACCCGCACATCTTTGGACCGTGGGAGGAAACCGGAGCACCCGGAGGAAACCCACACAGACCGCCCCGGAACGTGCAGACTCCGCACAGACAGTGGCCCGAGCCAGGAATCGAACTTCTGGGGACCCTGGCGCTGTGAAGCAACTGTGCTAACCACTGCGCCACCGTGCTGCCCTGGGAGAGGAGAAATTAATCACAGAGTTTGGAACACAGAGCAGGAGAGGAGAAATAGGGAAAATAAAGAATGAGAGGGAGTAAGTGAGAGAGATAGAGAAAGTATAGTATCTTGACTTTTGTACTGTCCAATATTTGATCAACGCGAGTGTCCAGGGTTATTGGGGGTCAGCAGGAGAGTGGGTTTGAGGCCACAGTCAATCAGTCAGACAGGCCGAAAGGCCTTTTTCTGTCCCTAATATTTGCAGACAGCTGTGTAAAGTGGCCGCTGAACACAATACCATCTGCTGTTGATAATCACACAGTTAGCTCTTAACCCAGGGAGAGATGGAAAGAGCGAAAATGTGAAATAGGGAGAGGAAGAAAGTGGAAGGACTGAGTGTCGTTCAGTGATTGATTGGAATAGCTAGCAGCAGAGTCAGAAAAACACCTTTCAATTTAATTTGCAACACTCAAGTGGTTAATTTCTGGTTACTGAATCCTTCTGGAATTTTCCGAGGCTGGATTAATGTGCTCTGTGGGGAGTCAGGCAGGTAACAAGCACCAATTACTAGCTGACAGGAGAGTCCCTGGGTGGATAACATGGCAACAGTCTCCACTGACTGCCAAACCTGAACCACTGGGCGAGGTGTAAACCATCAGCTCCCACATCTGGTGCTGTCGAGGTGACACAGGGATCTGTGAGAGACGGAATCAGAGGTGCGGGCGAACTACTGCGGGGAACACCGACCCAGCAAGGGGAGCAGGCTCGATACCCAACACATCGCCATGGAGACTCAGCTCCAGGTGTTCTGACCAGGAGATTACCTGAACGACACTTTGTGCGAGTGCGTGGTCAGCGTGTGTCCCGGGACAGTGTCACCGCTCCAGATTTCATTGAGCAGAGGAGTGACCAAGACAAAGAGTCAAACATGGAGCATCTAACGGTGAGTGAGAGAGAGTGGCACAGGGGCAGTGTTGGACACAGTCACAGTCAAGGCACCCATTGTAGATTATCACGCAGTGTAATTGGTAAAACTCTTTAATGCCTGACTGCGGAATCTGGGATTGTTGTCCTTCGCGTGGAGACGGTTAGCGGGAGATTTAGTCGAGACGTTCAAAATGCCGACTCAATAGTAACTTTCAAAAGGGAATTGAACAAATACTGGAACTAGAGGAACACGCGAGGATATGGGATCAGGCAGTTCAGACTAATAGATAGCTCTTTGAGAGAGCTGGCAGTGATAGAATAATAATCTTTATTATTGTCACAAGTAGGCTGACATTAACACTGCAACAAAGTTACAGTGAAAAGCCCCTAGTCGCCACACTCCGGCGCCTGTTCGGGTACACCGAGGGAGAATTCAGAATGTCCAATTCACCTAACAGCACGTCTTTCGGGACTTGTGGGAGGAACCCGGAGCACCCGGAGGAAACCCACGCAGACATGGGGAGAATGTGCAGACTCCGCACAGACAGTGACCCAAGCCGGGAATTGAACCTGGGACCCTGGAGCTGTGAAGCAACAGTGCTAACCACTGAGCTACCGTGCTGCCCCTATGATTGGCTGAATGGCTGCCTGCATTGTATTATTCTATGGTTTGCAGAGATGGATGGGAAATGTTGTTCTAATGCGGGGACTCAGGACTGGGACATGCCCCCTTTGACGTAACCCCTACCCCAATCAGGACATGGCTTAGCGCTGTTGCCCCATATCGATCTCTGCTGACCATTGTGCGGGTCAGTTTAGAGTCAGGGCACTTGTGAATTGGGTATCAACATGGAGGGGTTGGGCTGGGGGGGAGGTTGGAATTTCTGCTCAAACTCAAACTGGCAACAAACTGGGATCCCGACGCCCCGATTGTCCATGTAGCTGTGGTCCCTCCATACCCGAACCCTGGGCCCTAACCAGACCCTTCCCCGAATCCCAGAGACAATAGAATCTCCAGCCTGGCTTCAGCCAATGATCAGCACCTGATTCAGCTCCTTATCCCAGCCTCTGATCTCAACCTTCACTTTGAATAAACAGCGACTTGCATTTCACCCCCCCCCCCCCCGATCAATACCTAAACCACGGAGAATCCACACTGTCCCTCTCTCATCCCACACTGTAGCTCGGATGTAAAGAGGGAGAGGGAGTGGGAACTAGATCCAGCAGGAGGGAGCTGGGTGGGGCCAGCTGTCACCTGAATCTCCAGGGCTAAATTCTGAAGTCACTGACAGATCCTGACTTTGTGCAAAAAGAATAAAACTTCATTGGAAACACAAATCAGAAAAGATGCAAAGTAACATTAACTTGCATTTATATAGCACCTTCAATGTCGTAAAACATCCCATAATATTTCCCTGGAGCGATTATCAAACAAAATCTACCAAGGAGACACATAAGGAGATATTAGAACAAACGATCAAAGAGAGAGAGAGTGGGGGAGACGGAGGAGAGAGTGGGAACTTGGAGAGAGCGGGAGATGGAGAGAGGGCGGGGTGAGAGAGGGGGAGACGGAGCGGGAGGGGGAGAGAGTGAATGAGAGGAGAGTGAGGAGGAAAGGGGGAGAGAGAGGGGCGGAGAGGGAGGGAGGGAGGGAGGAGAGACAAAGAAAGGGAGGGGGAGATGGTGAGGGAGAGAGAGAGGGGAGAGAGAGGAGAGGGAACGAGGGGGGGAGCAGGAGGGAGAGGGGGAGAGGGAGAGGAAAAGAAAGGGGGGGAGAGAGGTGAGAGGAGGAGAAGGGGAGAGAGAGAGGGAAAGAGGGATAGAGAGAGGATAAGAGGGAAAGAAAATGAAATGAAATGAAAATCGCTTATTGTCACAAGTAGACTTCAAATGAAGTTACTGTGAAAAGCCCCTAGTCGCCACATTCCGGCGCCTGTTCGGGGAGGCTGGTATGGGAATTGAACCGTGCTGCTGGCCTGCCTTGGTCTGCTTTCAAAGCCAGCGATTTAGCACTGTGCTAAAAATGGGGAGAAAGAGAGGGAGAGGGATGCAACCAGTGGGTTGAGGTTGGATTACCAGGAGGTACCTGACCAGGGGGTGATGGGAGAATGTTTTTTTGTTAACGGAACAACTTCCAACTTTCCCTTACCTATTTAATCTGTGAAAGGGCCAGACTCACCCCGGGTGGCCCTGCGCTTTGAGAGAGTTCCAGTCCTTGGTCAGTCTGATAGTCAAATCCCAATTCCTCCTTACCTTAAACCCCCAGGGATCAGCCCATCCCAATAGAGCTGCAGGAAGATTGCCCGATCATCAGCACCGTGCTATCAATCAACACCCCATCCATCACCTAAAACATACACTCCCTCCACCACCGACACACAGTGACAGCCGTGTGCACCATCTACAAGATGCACTGCAGTAACTTACTAAGATCCTTTAGGCAACACCTTCCCAACCCTCTCCGTCTTCCAACGCTCTCTCTCCATCTCCCCCTCTCTCTCCCTGCCCTCTCTCCATCTCCCCCTCCTTCTCTCTCCGTCTCCCCCATTCTCTCCCTCCTTGACCAAGCTTTGATCATGGCACTGCCATCTAGAAGGACAAGAGCAGCAGATACCTGGGAACCCCACCACTTCCCCCCCAAGTCACTCACCACCCTGACTGGGAAATATATCGGCCGTTCCTTCACTGTCGCTGGGTCAACATCCTCCCTAACAGCACAGTGGGTGTACCTACACCACAAGGACTGCAGCGGTTCAAGAAGGCAGCTCACCCCCACCTTCTGAAGGGCAATTAGGACTGGGCGATAAATGCTGGCCTGACCAGCAACCCCCACATCCTGTAAACAAATGAAACAAACTCTCCCATTTATAACCCCTGGGATTAATTATTCCCACTCCTTAAATCCCGAGGAATGAACACTTTATTTAATCCCTCAGAGGTTAACCTCTCACCCTCTTTATATCCCCAGGGATTAACCCCTTGCTGGGATTAATCCCTCACCTTCTTTATTCCCCCAGGGATAAACCCCTCACCCTCCTTAAACCCCCAGAAATAAACACCTCACCCTCCATAAACCCCCAGAAATAAACCCCTCACCCTTCGTAAACCCCCAGAAATAAACCCCTCACCCTCCGTAAACCCCCAGAAATAAACCCCTCACCCTCCTTAAACCCCCAGAAATAAACCCCTCACCCTCCTTAAACCCCCAGAAATAAACCCCTCACCCTCCTTTAACCCCCAGAAATAAACCCCTCACTCTCTGCAAACCCCCAGAAATAAACCCCTCACCCTCCTTAAACCCCCAGAAATAAACCCCTCACCCTCCTTAAACCCCCAGAAATAAACCCCTCACCCTCCTTAAACCCCCAGAAATAAACCCCTCACCCTCCTTAAACCCCCAGAAATGAACCCCTCACCCTCCTTAAACCCCCAGAAATAAACCCCTCACCCTCCTTAAACCCCCAGAAATAAACCCCTCACCCTCCTTAAACCCCCAGAAATAAACCCCTCACCCTCCTTAAACCCCCAGAAATAAACCCCTCACTCTCTGTAAACCCCCAGAAATAAACCCCTCACCCTCCATAAACCCCCAGAAATAAACCCCTCGCCCTCCTTAAACCCCAGAAATAAACCCCTCACCCTCCTTAAACCCCCAGAAATAAACCCCTCACTCTCTGTAAACCTGCAGAAATAAACCCCTCACCCTCCGTAAACCCCCAGAAATAAACCCCTCACCCTCCGTAAACCCCCAGAAATAAACCCCTCACCCTCCTTAAACCCCCAGAAATAAACCCCTCACCATCCTTAAACCCCCAGAAATAAACCCCTCGCCCTCCATAAACCCCCAGAAATAAACCCCTCGCCCTCCATAAACCCCCAGAAATAAACCCCTCACCCTCCGTAAACCCCCAGAAATAAACCCCTCACCCTCCATAAACCCCCAGAAATAAACCCCTCGCCCTCCTTAAACCCCAGAAATAAACCACTCACCCTCCTTAAACCCCCAGAAATAAACCCCTCGCCCTCCTTAAACCCCAGAAATAAACCCTACAGCATCATTGACCCTCCAGAGTCCAGCACTCCACAGTAGACTGCGTAGGCACACATTCTAAACTCTCTCTCCCTCCTCCATTAGCAGATTATTTCTCCCACGGCTCCCCCCATCCCCCTCAGCACACACACGGATACAGAGAGTTAACTTCTTACCTGAATCATGGTGGGGAAAGAGATGTGTTTGAACTCATCAATGATGGTCCCTGGATAGGGGTGGGGGCGGGTGTGTTTTTGACCGTTTGACCCACTGTCCTCTAACTCCTTCACCTCCTGTGTCCAGGAAGACAACTGGAGGGAGATTGCTGGGAAGAAGATGAAATTCCCGACCAGTCTGATTGGAGCAATTTATGATGGGAATTTGGCCAAACTGTACAAGCTGTTGCAGACCAGCGATGGGATCCTGAGGCAGCTGGACGATTCTGAGGACCGGTCCTGGAGGGAAGCCCTCAACCTGGCCATCCGGATGAGCAATGACGAGATTATCATCAACCTCCTGCGACTGGTCAAGTTTGATTTCCGGCAGATCCACGAAGCACTGCTCGTGGCCGTGGACATGAACCTGATCAATGTGGTCAAGCTCCTGCTGGAGCAGCTCGACCAGCAGAAAGGAACAAGTCACAACAAGGTGGATATCATGTCTTTCTCACTGGCCCTGTTTGACCATTCCATCGACAGCTCCCGCTTCGCCCCGGGGGTGACCCCATTGACCCTGGCTTGCCAGAAGAACCTGTTTGAGATAGTGGACCTGCTGATGAAGAAGGGGCACATCATCCCCAACCCCCACAAGATCTCCTGCGCCTGCCCAGAGTGTCTCAATGCCAGACAGTATGACATGTTGAAGTTCTCCCTGTCACGCATGAATACCTACAAAGGCCTAGCCAGCAGGCCATACCTGGCCATCGCCAATGAAGATGCCATGTTGAGTGCCTTCAAACTGAGCAGAGAACTCAAACAGCTATCGAAGAAAGAGCCGGAGTTTAAGGTTGGTAATTTTACAACAGAACACTCGACGCACTGTGGCCGACAAACGAAAATCACACACTTTGGACAGTATTTAGCCCGTGAGGCACGGGGCAGAACACAGGGCCATAAAGGTGGGGGGCAGCGCTGCACCTATGCAGTCAGATACCAGCACCAATGGAACCAGGTCTCACAGGCCTCTGCTCAGGAGGGCAGGCCTACTCGTCCCCCGCCATGTCACACATGCTGCTCCGCACCACCACGCACTTCACCCCCAGATGGCCAGTACAATCGAGCCCTTTAACTCTCCCATTTACCCAGTGGCTACAAATCTGGTTGTTGAAGGTTCTACTCCCACCCCAGAGTCTGAAATATATAATCCAGGCTGACACACCCCTGCAGGAATGAGGGAGGGCTGCACTGTCAGAGGGTCAGTACTGAGGGAGTGCCGCACCGTCAGAGGGTCAGTACTGAGGGAGTGCTGCACTGTCAGAGGGTCAGTACTGAGGGAGTGCTGCACTGTCAGAGGGTCAGTACTGAGGGAGTGCTGCACTGTCAGAGGGTCAGTACTGAGGGAGTGCTGCACTGTCAGAGGGTCAGTACTGAGGGAGTGCTGCACTGTCAGAGGGTCAGTACTGAGGGAGTGCTGCACTGTCAGAGGGTCAGTACTGAGGGAGTGCTGCACTGTCAGAGGGTCAGTACTGAGGGAGTGCCGCACTGTCAGAGGGTCAGGACTGAGGGAGTGCTGCACTGTCAGAGGTTCAGTACTGAGGGAGCGCTACACTGTCAGAGGGTCAGTACTGATGGAGTGCTGCACTGTCAGAGGGTCAGAACTGAGGGAGCGCTGCACTGTCAGAGGGTCAGTACTGAGGGAGCACTGCACTGTCAGAGGGTCAGTACTGATGGAGTGCTGCACTGTCAGAGGGTCAGAACTGAGGGAGCGCTGCACTGTCAGAGGGTCAGTACTGAGGGAGCACTGCACTGTCAGAGGGTCAGTACTGAGGGAGTGCTGCACTGTCAGAGGGTCAGTACTGAGGGAGCACTGCACTGTCAGAGGGTCAGTATTGAGGGAGTGCTGCACTGTCAGTGGGTCAGTACTGAGGGAGTAATACACTGCCAGAGGGTCAGTACTCAGGGAGTACTGCACTGTCAGAGGGTCAGGACTGAGGGAGTGCTGCACTGTCAGAGGATCAGTACTGAGGGAGTGCCGCACTGTCAGAGAGTCAGTACTGAGGGAGTGCTGCACTGTCAGAGGGTCAGTACTGAGGGAGTGCTGCACTGTCAGAGGGTTAGTCCTGAGGGAGTGCCGCACTGTCAGAGGGTCAGTACTGAGGGAGTGCCGCACTGTCAGAGGGTCAGTAGTGAGGGAGTGCTGCACTGTCAGTGAGTCAGAACTGAGGGAGTTCTGCACTGTCAGAGGGTCAGTCCTGAGGGAGTGCTGCACTGTCAGAGGGTCAGTACTGAGGGAGTGCTGCACTGTCAGAGGGTCAGTACTGAGGGAGTGCCACACTGTCAGAGGGTCAGTAGTGAGGGAGTGCTGCACTGTCAGTGAGTCAGAACTGAGGGAGTTCTGCACTGTCAGAGGGTCAGTCCTGAGGGAGTGCTGCACTGTCAGAGGGCCAGTACTGAGGGAGTGCTGCACTGTCAGAGGGTCAGTACTGGGGGAGTGCTGCACTGTCAGAGGGTCAGTACTGAGGGAGTGCCGCACTGTCAGAGGGTCAGGACTGAGGGAGTGCTGCACTGTCAGAGGGTCAGTACTGAGGGAGTGCTGCACTGGCAGAGGGTTAGTCCTGAGGGAGTGCTGCACTGTCAGAGGGTCAGTACTGAGGGAGTGCCGCACTGTCAGAGGGTCAGTACTGAGGGAGTGCTGCACTGTCAGAGGGTCAGTACTGATGGAGTGCTGCACTGTCAGAGGGTCAGAACTGAGGGAGTGCTGCACTGGCAGAGGGTTAGTCCTGAGGGAGTGCTGCACTGTCAGAGGGTCAGTACTGAGGGAGTGCCGCACTGTCAGAGGGTCAGTACTGAGGGAGTGCTGCACTGTCAGAGGGTCAGTACTGAGGGAGCACTGCACTGTCAGAGGGTCAGTACTGAGGGAGTGCTGCACTGTCAGAGGGTCAGTACTGAGGGAGCACTGCACTGTCAGAGGGTCAGTACTGAGGGAGTGCTGCACTGTCAGTGGGTCAGTACTGAGGGAGTAATACACTGTCAGAGGGTCAGTACTCAGGGAGTACTGCACTGTCAGAGGGACAGGACTGAGGGAGTGCTGCACTGTCAGAGGGTCAGTACTGAGGGAGTGCCGCACTGTCAGAGAGTCAGTACTGAGGGAGTGCTGCACTGTCAGAGGGTCAGTACTGAGGGAGTGCTGCACTGTCAGAGGGTTAGTCCTGAGGGAGTGCCGCACTGTCAGAGGGTCAGTACTGAGGGAGTGCCGCACTGTCAGAGGGTCAGTAGTGAGGGAGTGCTGCACTGTCAGTGAGTCACAACTGAGGGTGTGTTGCACTGTCAGAGGGTCAGTACTGAGGGAGTGCTGTACTGTCAGAGGGTCAGTACTGAGGGAGTGCTGCACTGTCAGAGGGTCAGTACTCAGGGAGTACTGCACTGTCAGAGGGTCAGTACTGAGGGAGCGCTGCACTGTCAGAGGGTCAGTATTGAGGGAGTGCTGCATTGTCAGAGGGTCAGTGCTGAGGGAGTAATACACTGTCAGAGGGTCAGTACTGAGGGAGTGTTCCTCTGTCGGACGGTCAATACTGAGGGAGTGCTGCACTGTCAGAGGGTCAGTGCTGAGGGAGTACTGCACTGTCAGAGGGTCAGTGCTGAGGGAGTGCCGCACTGTCAGATGGTCAGTACTGAGGGAGTGCTGCACTGTCAGAAGGTCCGTACTGAGGGAGTGCCGCACTATCATAGAGTCAGAACAGAGAGAATCAGGGTGCCAGGCAGTGAGACTCTATCTACATCATTCCCCTATCACCCCCTGTACTCACTGATCTACATCATTCCCCTCTCACCCTGTAATCACTGATCTACATCATTCCCCTATCACCCTGTACTCACTGATCTACATCATTCCCCTATCACCCTGTACTCGCTGAACTACATCATTCCCCAATCACCCCCTGTACTCACTGATCTACATCATTCCTCTATCACCCCCTATACTCACTGATCTACATCATTCCCCTATCACCCCCTGTAC
The DNA here is from genome assembly GCF_047496885.1 of Scyliorhinus torazame. Classification (NCBI taxonomy): domain Eukaryota; kingdom Metazoa; phylum Chordata; class Chondrichthyes; order Carcharhiniformes; family Scyliorhinidae; genus Scyliorhinus; species Scyliorhinus torazame. The sequence goes on along the minus strand of NC_092721.1, from coordinate 207,358,964 downwards.
TCACTGATCTACATCATTCCCCTATCACCCTGTACTCACTGATCTACATCATTCTCCTATCACCCCCTGTACTCACTGATCTACATCATTCCCCTATCACCCTGTACTCACTGATCTACATCATTCCCCTATCACCCTGTACTCGCTGATCTACATCATTCCCCTATCACCCCCTGTACTCACTGATCTACATCATTCCCCTATAACCCCCTGTACGGAGTGATCTACATCATTCCCCTATCACCCTGTACACGCTGACCTACATCATTCCCCTGTCACCCTGTACTCACTGATCTACGTCATTCCCCTATCACCCCTTGTACTCACTGATCTACATCATTCCCCTCTTACCCTGTACTCACTGATCTACATCATTCCCCTATCACCCTGTACTCACTGATCTACATCATTCCCCTATCACCCTGTAACCACTGATCTACATCATTCCCCTCTCACCCTGTACTCACTGATCTACATCATTCCCCTATCACCCTGTACTCACTGATCTACATCATTCCCCTATCACCCTGTACTCGCTGAACTACATCATTCCCCAATCACCCCCTGTACTCACTGATCTACATCATTCCTCTATCACCCCCTATACTCACTGATCTACATCATTCCCCTATCACCCCCTGTACTCACTGATCTACATCATTCCCCTATCACCCTGTACTCACTGATCTACATCATTCTCCTATCACCCCCTGTACTCACTGATCTACATCATTCCCCTATCACCCTGTACTCACTGATCTACATCATTCCCCTATCACCCTGTACTCGCTGATCTACATCATTCCCCTATCACCCCCTGTACACGCTGACCTACATCATTCCCCTATCACCCCCTGTACTCACTGATCTACATCATTCCCCTCTCACCCTGTACTCACTGATCTACATCATTCCCCTATCACCCTGTAACCACTGATCTACATCATTCCCCTCTCACCCTGTACTCACTGATCTACATCATTCCCCTCTCACCCTGTACTCACTGATCTACACCATTCCCCTATCAACCCCTGTACTCACTGATCTACATCATTCCCCTATCACCCACTGTACTCACTGATCTACATCATTCCCCTATCACCCTGTACTCACTGATCTACATCATTCCCCTATCACCCCCTGTACTCACTGATCTACATCCTTCCCCTATCACCCTCTACTCACTGATCCACATCATTCCCCTATCACCCCCTGTACTCACTGATCTACATCATTCCCCTATCACCCCCTGTACTCACTGATCTACATCATTCCCCTGTCACCCCCTGTACTCACTGATCTACATCATTCCCCTATCACCCCCCTGTACTCACTGATCTACATTATTCCCCTATCACCCTGTACTCACTGATCTACATCATTCCCCTATCACCCCTTGTACTCACTGATCGACATCATTCCCCTATCACCCCCTGTACTCACTGATCTACATCATTCCCCTATCACCCTGTACTCACTGATCTACATCATTCCCCTATCAACCTGTACACGCTGATCTACATCATTCCCCTATCACCCTGTACTCGCTGATCTACATCATTCCCCTATCACCCCCTGTACTCACTGATCTACATCATTCCCCTATCACCCCCTGTACGGACTGATCTACATCATTCCCCTATCACCCCCTGTACTCACTGATCTACATCATTCCCCTATCACCCTGTACTCACTGATCTACATCTTTCCCCTATCACCCTGTACTCACTGATCTACATCATTCCCCTATCACCCGGTACTCACTGATCTACATCATTCCCCTCTCACCCTGTACACGCTGATCTACATCATTCCCCTATCACCCTGTACTCACTGATCTACATAATTCCCCTATCACCCTGTACTCACTGATCTACATCATTACCCTATCACCCTGTACACACTGATCTACATTATTCCCCTATCACCCTGTACTCACTGATCTACATCATTCCCCTCTCACCCTGTACTCACTGATCTACATCATTCCCCTATCAACCCCTGTACTCACTGATCTACATCATTCCCCTATCAACCTGTACACGCTGATCTACATCATTCCCCTATCACCCTGTACTCGCTGATCTACATCATTCCCCAATCACCCCCTGTACTCACTGATCTACATCATTCCCCTATCATCCTGTACTCACTGATCTACATCATTCCCCTATCACCTTGTACTCACTGATCTACATCATTCCCCTAACACACCCTGTACTCACTGATCTACATCATTCCTCTATCACCCTGTACTCACTGATCTACATCATTCCCCTATCACCCCTTGTACTCACTGATCGACATCATTCGCCTATCACCCCCTGTACTCACTGATCTACATCATTCCCCTATCACCCTGTACTCACTGATCTACATCATTCCCCTATCAACCTGTACACGCTGATCTACATCATTCCCCTATCACCCTGTACTCGCTGATCTACATCATTCCCCTATCACCCCCTGTACTCACTGATCTACATCATTCCCCTATCACCCCCTGTACGGACTGATCTACATCATTCCCCTATCACCCCCTGTACTCACTGATCTACATCATTCCCCTATCACCCTGTACTCACTGATCTACATCTTTCCCCTATCACCCTGTACTCACTGATCTACATCATTCCCCTATCACCCGGAACTCACTGATCTACATCATTCCCCTCTCACCCTGTACATGCTGATCTACATCATTCCCCTATCACCCTGTACTCACTGATCTACATCATTCCCCTATCACCCTGTACTCACTGATCTACATTATTCCCCTATCACCCTGTACTCACTGATCTACATCATTCCCCTCTCACCCTGTACTCACTGATCTACATCATTCCCCTATCACCCCCTGTACTCACTGATCTACATCATTCCCCCCCTGTACTCACTGATCTACATCATTCACCTGTCATCCCCTGTACTCACTGAATTACATCATTCACCTATCACCCTGTAGTCACGGATCTACATCATTCCCCTATCACCCTGTACTCACTGATCTACATCATTCCCCTATCACCCCCTGTACTCACTGAATTACATCATTCCCCTATCACCCTGTACTCACTGATCTACATCATTCCCCTATCACCTTGTACTCAATGATCTACATCATTCCCCGATCACCCTGTACTCACTGATCTACATCATTCCCCTATCACCCTGTACTCACTGATCTACATCATTCCCCTATCACCCTGTACTCACTGATCTACATCATTCCCCTATCACCCCCTGTACTCACTGATCTACATCATTCCCCTCTCACCCTGTACTCACTGATCTACATCATTCCCCTATCACCCCTGTACTCACTGATCTACATCATTCCCCTACCAGCCTGTACTCACTGATCTACATCATTCCCCTATCACCCCCTGTACTCACTGATCTACATGATTCCCCTATCACCCCCAGTACTCACTGACCTACATCATTCCCCTATCACCCCCTGTACTCACTGATCTACATCATTCCCCTCTCACCCTGTACTCACTGATCTACATCATTCCCCTATCACCCCCTGTACTCACTGATCTACATCATTCCCCTATCACCCCTGTACTCACTGATCTACATCATTCCCCTACCAGCCTGTACTCACTGATCTACATCATTCCCCTATCACCCCCTGTACTCACTGATCTACATCATTCCCCTATCAACCCCTGTACTCACTGATCTACATCATTCCCCTATCACCCCCTGTACTCACTGATCTACATCATTCCCCTATCACCCTGTACTCACTGATCTACATCATTCCCCTATCACCCACTGTACTCACTGATCTACATCATTCCCCTATCACCCTCTACTCACTGATCCACATCATTCCCCTATCACCCTGTACTCACTGATCTACATCATTCCCCTATCACCCACTGTACTCACTGATCTACATCATTCCCCTATCACCCTCTACTCACTGATCTACATCATTCCCCTATCACCCACTGTACTCACTGATCTACATCATTCCCCTATCACCCCCTGTACTCACTGATCTACATCATTCTCCTCTCACCCTGTACTCACTGATCTACATCATTCCCCTGTCACCCCCTGTACTCACTGATCTACATCATTCCCCTATCACCCCCCTGTACTCACTGATCTACATCATTCCCCTATCACCCTGTACTCACTGATCTACATCATTCCCCTAACAACGCCTGTACTCACTGATCTGCATCATTCCCCTATCACCCTGTACTCACTGATCTACATCATTCCCCTATCACCCCTTGTACTCACTGATCGACATCATTCCCCTATCACCCCCTGTACTCACTGATCTACATCATTCCCCTATCACCCTGTACTCACTGATCTACATCATTCCCCTATCAACCTGTACACGCTGATCTACATCATTCCCCTATCACCCTGTACTCGCTGATCTACATCATTCCCCTATCACCCACTGTACTCACTGATCTACATCATTCCCCTATCACCCCCTGTACGGACTGATCTACATCATTCCCCTATCACCCCCTGTACTCACTGATCTACATCATTCCCCTATCACCCTGTACTCACTGATCTACATCATTCCCCTATCACCCTGTACTCACTGATCTACATCATTCCCCTCTCACCCTGTACTCACTGATCTACATCATTCCCCTATCACCCTGTACTCACTGATCTACATCTTTCACCTATCACCCTGTACTCACTGATCTACATCATTCCCCTATCACCCGGTACTCACTGATCTACATCATTCCCCTATCACCCTGTACACGCTGATCTACATCATTCCCCTATCACCCTGTACTCACTGATCTACATAATTCCCCTCTCACCCTGTACTCACTGAGCTACATCATTCCCCTATCACCCTGTACTCACTGATGTACATTATTCCCCTATCACCCTGTACTCACTGATCTACATCATTCCCCTCTCACCCTGTACTCACTGATCTACATCATTCCCCTATCAACCCCTGTACTCACTGATCTACATCATTCCCCTATCAACCTGTACACGCTGATCTACATCATTCCCGTATCACCCTGTACTCGCTGATCTACATCATTCCCCAATCACCCCTTGTACTCACTGATCTACATCATTCCCCTATCACCCCTGTACTCACTGATCTACATCATTCCCCCCCTGTACTCACTGATCTACATCATTCACCTGTCATCCCCTGTACTCACTGAATTACATCATTCCCCTATCACCCTGTAGTCACTGATCTACATCATTCCCCTATCACCCTGTACTCGCTGATCTACATCATTCCCCTATCACCCCCTGTACTCACTGAATTACATCATTCCCCTATCACCCTGTACTCACTGATCTACATCATTCCCCTATCACCTTGTACTCACTGATCTACATCATTCCCCGATCACCCTGTACTCACTGATCTACATCATTCCCCTATCACCCTGTACTCACTGATCTACATCATTCCCCTATCACCCTGTACTCACTGATCTACATCATTCCCCTATCACCCCCTGTACTCACTGATCTACATCATTCCCCTCTCACCCTGTACTCACTGATCTACATCATTCCCCTATCACCCCTGTACTCACTGATCTACATCATTCCCCTACCAGCCTGTACTCACTGATCTACATCATTCCCCTATCACCCCCTGTACTCACTGATCTACATGATTCCCCTATCACCCCCAGTACTCACTGACCTACATCATTCCCCTATCACCCCCTGTACTCACTGATCTACATCATTCCCCTCTCACCCTGTACTCACTGATCTACATCATTCCCCTATCACCCCTGTACTCACTGATCTACATCGTTCCCCTATCACCCCCTGTACTCACTGATCTACATCATTCCCCTATCACCCCCGTACTCACTGATCTACATCATTCCCCTATCACCCTGTACTCACTGATCTACATCATTCCCCTATCACCCCCTGTACTCACTGATCTACATCATTCCCCTATCACCCTCTACTCACTGATCCACATCATTCCCCTATCACCCCCTGTACTCACTGATCTACATCATTCCCCTATCACCCCCTGTACTCACTGATGTACATCATTCCCCTGTCACCCCCTGTACTCACTGATCTACATCATTCCCCTATCACCCCCTGTACTCACTGATCTACATCATTCCCCTATCACCCCCTGTACTCACTGATCTACATCATTCCCCTATCACCCCTTGTACTCACTGATCTACATCATTCCCCTATCACCCCCTGTACTCACTGATCTACATCATTCCCCTATCACCCTGTACTCACTGATCTACATCATTCCCCTATCACCCCCTGTACTCACTGATCTACATCATTCCCCTATCAACCTGTACTCACTGATCTACATCATTCCCCTATCACCCCTTGTTCTCACTGATCTACATCATTCCCCTCTCACCCTGTACTCACTGAACTACATCATTCCCCTATCACCCTGTGCACGCTGATCTACATCATTCCACTGTCACCCTGTACTCACTGATCTACGTCATTCCCCTATCACCCCTTGTACTCACTGATCTACATCATTCCCCTCTCACCCTGTACTCACTGATCTACATCATTCCCCTATCACCTTGTACTCACTGATCTACATCATTCCCCGATCACACTGTACTCACTGATCTACATCATTCCGCTATCACCCTGTACTCACTGATCTACATCATTCCCCTCTCACCCTGTACTCACTGATCTACATCATTCCCCTATCACCCCTGTACTCACTGATCTACATCATTCCCCTACCAGCCTGTACTCACTGATCTACATCATTCCCCTATCACCCCCTGTACTCACTGATCTACATGATTCCCCTATCACCCCCTGTACTCACTGACCTACATCATTCCCCTATCACCCCCTGTACTCACTGATCTACATCATTCCCCTCTCACCCTGTACTCACTGATCTACATCATTCCCCTATCACCCCTGTACTCACTGATCTACATCATTCCCCTATCACCCCCTGTACTCACTGATCTAAAGAACAAAGAACAAAGAACAAAGAAATGTACAGCACAGGAACAGGCCCTTCGGCCCTCCAAGCCCGTGCCGACCATACTGCCCGACTAAACTACAATCTTCTACACTTCCTGGGTCCGTATCCTTCTATTCCCATCCTATTCATATATTTGTCAAGATGCCCCTTAAATGTCCCTATCGTCCCTGCCTCCACTACCTCCTCCGGTAGTGAGTTCCAGGCACCCACTACCCTCTGCGTAAAAAACTTGCCTCGTACATCTACTCTAAACTTTGCCCCTCTCACCTTAAACCTATGCCCCCTAGTAATTGACCCCTCTACCCTGGGGAAAAGCCTCTGACTATCCACTCTGTCTATGCCCCTCATAATTTTGTATACCTCTATCAGGTCGCCCCTCAACCTCCTTCGTTCCAGTGAGAACAAACCGAGTTTATTCAATCGCTCCTCATAGCTTATGCCCTCCATACCAGGCAACATTCTGGTAAATCTCTTCTGCACCCTCTCTAAAGCCTCCACATCCTTCTGGTAGTGTGGCGACCAGAATTGAACACTATACTCCAAGTGTGGCCTAACTAAGGTTCTATACAGCTGCAACATGACTTGCCAATTCTTATACTCAATGCCCCGGCCAATGAAGGCAAGCATGCCGTATGCCTTCTTGACTACCTTCTCCACCTGTGTAGCCCCTTTCAGTGATCTGTGGACCTGTACTCCTAGATCTCTTTGACTTTCAATACTCTTGAGGGTTCTACCATTCACTGTATATTCCCTACCTGCATTAGCCCTTCCAAAATGCATTACCTCACATTTGTCCAGGTTAAACTCCATCTGCCATCTCTCCGCCCAAGTCTCCAGACAATCTAAATCCTGCTGTATCCTCAGACAGTCCTCATCGCTATCCGCAATTCCACCAACCTTTGTGTCGTCTGCAAACTTACTAATCAGACCAGTTACATTTTCCTCCAAATCATTTATATATACTACAAAGAGCAAAGGTCCCAGCACTGATCCCTGTGGAACACCACTGGTCACAGCCCTCCAATTAGAAAAGCATCCCTCCATTGCTACCCTCTGCCTTCTATGGCCTAGCCAGTTCTGTATCCACCTTGCCAGTTCACCCCTGATCCCGTGTGACTTCACCTTTTGTACTAGTCTACCATGAGGGACCTTGTCAAAGGCCTTACTGAAGTCCATATAGACAACATCTACTGCCCTACCTGCATCAATCATCTTAGTGACCTCCTCGAAAAACTCTATCAAGTTAGTGAGACACGACCTCCCCTTCACAAAACCGTGCTGCCTCTCACTAATACGTCCATTTGCTTCCAAATGGGAGTAGATCCTGTCTCGAAGAATTCTCTCCAGTAATTTCCCTACCACTGAAGTAAGGCTCACCGGCCTGTAGTTCCCGGGATTATCCCTGCCACCCTTCTTAAACAGAGGAACAACATTGGCTATTCTCCAGTCCTCCGGGACATCCCCTGAAGACAGCGAGGATCCAAAGATTTCTGTCAAGGCCTCAGCAATTTCCTCTCCAGCCTCCTTCAGTATTCTGGGGTAGATCCCATCCGGCCCTGGGGACTTATCTACCTTAATATTTTTTAAGACACCCAACACCTCGTCTTTTTGGATCACAATGTGACCCAGGCTATCTACACCCCCTTCTCCAGACTCAACATCTACCAATTCCTTCTCTTTGGTGAATACTGATGCAAAGTATTCATTTAGTACCTCGCCCATTTCCTCTGGCTCCACACATAGATTCCCTTGCCTATCCTTCAGTGGGCCAACCCTTTCCCTGGCTACCCTCTTACTTTTTATGTAAGTGTAAAAAGCCTTGGGATTTTCCTTAACCCTATTTGCCAATGCCTTTTCATGACCCCTTCTAGCCCTCCTGACTCCTTGCTTAAGTTCCTTCCTACTTTCCTTATATGCCACACAGGCTTCGTCTGTTCCCAGCCTTTTAGCCCTGACAAATGCCTCCTTTTTCTTTTTGACGAGGCCTACAATATCATTCGTCATCCAAGGTTCCCGAAAATTGCCGTATTTATCTTTCTTCCTCACAGGAACATGCCTGTCCTGTATTCCTTTCAACTGACACTTGAAAGCCTCCCACATGTCAGATGTTGATTTGCCCTCAAACATCCGCCCCCAATCTATGTTCTTCAGTTCCCGCCTAATATTGTTATAATTAACCTTCCCCCAATTTAGCACATTCATCCTCGGACCACTCTTATCCTTGTCCACCAGTACTTTAAAACTTACTGAATTGTGGTCACTGTTACCGAAATGCTCCCCTACTGAAACATCTACCACCTGGCCGGGCTCATTCCCCAATACCAGGTCCAGTACCGCCCCTTCCCTAGTTGGACTGTTTACATATTGTTTTAAGAAGCCCTCCTGGATGCTCCTTACAAACTCTGCCCCGTCTAAGCCCCTGGCACTAAGTGAGTCCCAGTCAATATTGGGGAAGTTGAAGTCTCCCATCACCACAACCCTGTTGTTTTTACTCTTTTCCAAAATCTGTCTACCTATCTGCTCCTCTATCTCCCGCTGGCTGTTGGGAGGCCTGTAGTATACCCCCAACATTGTGACTGCACCCTTCTTATTCCTGATCTCTACCCATATAGCCTCACTGCCCTCTGAGGTGTCCTCTCGCTGTATAGCTGTGATACTCTCCTGAACAAGTAGCGCAACTCCGCCTCCCCTTTTACATCCCCCTCTATCCCGCCTGAAACATCTAAATCCTGGAACGTTTAGCTGCCAATCCTGCCCTTCCCTCAACCAGGTCTCTGTAATGGCAACAACATCATAGTTCCAAGTAGTAATCCAAGCTCTAAGTTCATCTGCCTTACCCGTAATGCTCCTTGCATTAAAACATATGCACTTCAGGCCACCAGACCCGCTGTGTTCAGCAACTTCTCCCCGTCTGCGCTGCCTCAGAGCCACACTGTCCCTATTCCCTAGTTCTCCCTCAATGCTCTCACCTTCTGACCTATTGCTCCCGTGCCCACCCCCCTGCCATACTAGTTTAAACCCTCCCGTGTGACACTAGCAAACCTCACGGCCAGGATATTTATGCCTCTCCGGTTTAGATGCAACCCGTCCATCTTATACAGGTCACACCTGCCCCGGAAGAGCTCCCAGTGGTCCAGATAACAGAAACCCTCCCTCCTACACCAGCTGTTTAGCCACGTGTTTGTCTGCTCTATCTTCCTATTTCTAGCCTCACTGGCACGTGGCACAGGGAGTAATCCCGAGATTACAACCCTCGAGGTCCTGTCTTTTAACTTTCTGCCTAGCTCCCTGAACTCCTGCTGCAGGACCTCATGCCCCTTCCTGCCTATGTCGTTAGTACCAATATGTACAACGACCTCTGCCTGTTTGCCCTCCCCCTTCAGGATTCCCTCTACCCGTTCGGAGACATCCTGGACCCTGGCACCAGGGAGGCAACATACCATCCTGGAGTCTCTTTCACGTCCACAGAAGCGCCTATCTGTGCCCCTGACTATAGAGTCCCCTATAACTATTACTCTTCTGCGCTTTGACCCTCCCTTCTGAACATCAGAGCCAGCCGTGGTGCCACTGCTCTGGCTGCTGCTGTTTTCCCCTGATAGGCTATCCCCCCCGACAGTATCCAAAGGGGTATATCTGTTCGAGAGGGGGACAACCACAGGGGATTCCTGCACTGACTGCCTGCCCTTTCTGGTGGTCACCCATTTCTCTGCCTGCACCTTGGGTGTGACCACACTTACATAACTGCGATCTATGACGCTTTCCGCCACCTGCATGCTCCTAAGTGCATCCAATTGCTGCTCCAACCGAACCATGCGGTCTGTGAGGAGCTGCAGTTGGGTGCACTTTCTGCAGATGAAGCCATCCGGGACACTGGAAGCCTCCCGGACCTGCCACATCTCACAGTCAGAGCACAGCACCCCTCTAACTGACATTGCGTCAATTAATTAAAATTAAAATTTGTCTTTTTTTTTTTTTAATACTTTTTTAAATTTCAAAGTTACTGTCAACTATCTGTTTCCTAGCACTAAATCATTCCCCTATCACCCCCTGTACTCACTGATCTACATCATTCCCCTATCACCCTGTACTCACTGATCTACATCATTCCCCTGTCATCCCCTGTACTCACTGATCTACATCATTCCCCTATCACCCTCAACTCACTGATCCACATCATTCCCCTATCACCCCCTGTACTCACTCATCTACATCATTCCCCTATCACCCCCTGTACTCACTGATGTACATCATTCCCCTGTCACCCCCTGTACTCACTGATCTACATCATTCCCCTATCACCCCCTGTACTCACTGATCTACATCATTCCCCTATCACCCTGTACTCACTGATCTACATCATTCCCCTATCACCCCTTGTACTCACTGATATACATCATTCCCCTATCACCCCCTGTACTCACTGATCTACATCATTCCCCTATCACCCTGTACTCACTGATCTACATCATTCCCCTATCACCCTGTACTCACTGATCTACATCATTCCCCTATGACCCCCTGTACTCACTGATCTACATCATTCCCCTATCACCCTGTACTCACTGATCTACATCATTCCCCTATCACCCCCTGTACTCACTGATCTACATCATTCCCCTATCAACCTGTACTCACTGATCTACATCATTCCCCTATCACCCCTTGTTCCCACTGATCTACATCATTCCCCTCTCACCCTGTACTCACTGATCTACATCATTCCCCTATCACCCTGTACACGCTGATCTACATCATTCCCCTGTCACCATGTACTCACTGACCTACGTCATTCCCCTATCACCCCTTGTACTCACTGATCTACATCATTCCCCTCTCACCCTGTACTCACTGATCTACATCATTCCCCTATCAACCTGTACTCACTGATCTACATCATTCCCCTATCACCCCCTGTACTCACTGATCTACATCATTCCCCTATCACCCCCTGTACTCACTGATCTACATCATTCCCGTATCACCCTGTACTCACTGATCAACATCATTCCCCTATCACCCTGTACACGCTAATCTACATCATTCCCCTATCACCCCCTGTACTCACTGATCTGCATCATTCCCCTATCACCCCCTGTACTAACTGATCTACATCATTCCCCTATCAACCTGTACTCACTGATCTACATCATTCCCCTGTCATCCCCTGTACTCACTGAAATACATCATTCCCCTATCACCCTGTAGTCACTGATCTACATCATTCCCCTATCACCCTGTACTCACTGATCTACCTCATTCCCCTATCACCCCCTGTACTCACTGAGTTACATCATTCCCCTATCACCCTGTAGTCACTGATCTACATCATTCCCCTATCACCTTGTACTCACTGATCTACATCATTCCCCTATCACCCCCTGTACTCACTGATGTACATCATTCCCCTGTCACCCCCTGTACTCACTGATCTACATCATTCCCCTATCACCCCCTGTACTCACTGATCTACATCATTCCCCTATCACCCCCTGTACTCACTGATCTACATCATTCCCCTATCACCCCTTGTACTCACTGATCTACATCATTCCCCTATCACCCACTGTACTCACTGATCTACATCATTCCCCTATCACCCTGTACTCACTGATCTACATCATTCCCCTATCACCCCCTGTACTCACTGATCTACATCATTCCCCTATCAACCTGTACTCACTGATCTACATCATTCCCCTATCACCCCTTGTTCTCACTGATCTACATCATTCCCCTCTCACCCTGTACTCACTGATCTACATCATTCCCCTATCACCCTGTGCACGCTGATCTACATCATTCCCCTGTCACCCTGTACTCACTGATCTACGTCATTCCCCTATCACCCCTTGTACTCACTGATCTACATCATTCCCCTCTCACCCTGTACTCACTGATCTACATCATTCCCCTATCACCTTGTACTCACTGATCTACATCATTCCCCGATCACACTGTACTCACTGATCTACATCATTCCCCTATCACCCTGTACTCACTGATCTACATAATTCCCCTATCACCCTGTACTCACTGATCTACATCATTCCCCTATCACCCCCTGTACTCACTGATCTACATCATTCCCCTCTCACCCTGTACTCACTGATCTACATCATTCCCCTATCACCCCTGTACTCACTGATCTACATCATTCCCCTACCAGCCTGTACTCACTGATCTACATCATTCCCCTATCACCCCCTGTACTCACTGATCTACATGATTCCCCTATCACCCCCTGTACTCACTGACCTACATCATTCCCCTATCACCCCCTGTACTCACTGATCTACATCATTCCCCTCTCACCCTGTACTCACTGATCTACATCATTCCCCTATCACCCCTGTACTCACTGATCTACATCATTCCCCTATCGCCCCCTGTACTCACTGATCTAAATCATTCCCCTATCACCCCCTGTACTCACTGATCTACATCATTCCCCTATCACCCTGTACTCACTGATCTACATCATTCCCCTGTCACCCCCTGTACTCACTGATCTACATCATTCCCCTATCACCCTCTACTCACTGATCCACATCATTCCCCTATCACCCCCTGTACTCACTGATCTACATCATTCCCCTATCACCCCCTGTACTCACTGATGTACATCATTCCCCTGTCACCCCCTGTACTCACTGATCTACATCATTCCCCTATCACCCCCTGTACTCACTGATCTACATCATTCCCCTATCACCCTGTACTCACTGATCTACATCATTCCCCTATCACCCCTTGTACTCACTGATATACATCATTCCCCTATCACCCCCTGTACTCACTGATCTACATCATTCCCCTATCACCCTGTACTCACTGATCTACATCATTCCCCTATCACCCTGTACTCACTGATCTACATCATTCCCCTATCACCCCCTGTACTCACTGATCTACATCATTCCCCTATCAACCTGTACTCACTGATCTACATCATTCCCCTATCACCCCTTGTTCCCACTGATCTACATCATTCCCCTCTCACCCTGTACTCACTGATCTACATCATTCCCCTATCACCCTGTACACGCTGATCTACATCATTCCCCTGTCACCCTGTACTCACTGATCTACGTCATTCCCCTATCACCCCTTGTACTCACTGATCTACATCATTCCCCTCTCACCCTGTACTCACTGATCTACATCATTCCCCTATCAACCTGTACACGCTAATCTACATCATTCCCCTATCACCCCCTGTACTCACTGATCTGCATCATTCCCCTATCACCCCCTGTACTAACTGATCTACATCATTCCCCTATCAACCTGTACTCACTGATCTACATCATTCCCCTGTCATCCCCTGTAGTCACTGAAATACATCATTCCCCTATCACCCTGTAGTCACTGATCTACATCATTCCCCTATCACCCTGTACTCACTGATCTACATCATTCCCCTATCACCCCCTGTACTCACTGAATTACATCATTCCCCTATCACCCTGTAGTCACTGATCTACATCATTCCCCTATCACCTTGTACTCACTGATCTACATCATTCCACGATCACCCTGTACTCACTGATCTACATCATTCCCCTATCACCCCCTGTACTCACTGATCTACATCATTCCCCTATCACCCCCTGTACTCACTGATCTACATCATTCCCCTCTCACCCTGCACTCACTGATCTACATCATTCCCCTATCACTCACTGATCTACATCATTCCCCTATCACCCCCTGCACTCACTGATCTGCATCATTCCCCTATCACCCCCTGGACTCACTGATCTACATCATTCCCCTATCACCCTGTACTCACTGATCTACATCATTCCCCTATCACCCTGTACTCACTGATCTACATCATTCCCCTATCACCCCAGTACTCACTGATCCACATCATTCCCCTATCACCCTCTACTCACTGATCCACATCATTCCCCTATCACCCCTGTACTCACTGATCCATATCATTCCCCTATCACCCTCTACTCACTGATCCACATCATTCCCCTATCACCCCCTGTACTCACTGATCTACATCATTCCCCTATCACCCCCTGTACTCACTGATCTACATCATTCCCCTATCACCCTGTACTCACTGATCTACATCATTCCCCTATCACCCCTTGTACTCACTGATGTACATCATTCCGCTATCACCCCCTGTACTCACTGATCTGCATCATACCCCTATCACCCTGTACTCACTGATCCACATCATTCCCCTATCACCGCCTGTACTCACTGATCTACATCATTCCCCTATCACCCCTTGTTCTCACTGATCTACATCATTCCCCTCTCACCCTGTACTCACTGATCTCCATCATTCCCCTATCAACCTGTACTCACTGATCTACATCATTCCCCTATCACCCTGTACACGCTGATCTACATCATTCCCCTGTCACCCTGTACTCACTGATCTACATCATTCCCCTATCACCCCCTGTACTAACTGATCTACATCATTCCCCTATCAACCTGTACTCACTGATCTACATCATTCCCCTATCACCCTGTACACGCTGATCTACATCATTCCCCTATCACCCTGTACTCACTGATCTACATCCTTCCCCTATCACCCTGTACTCACTGATCTACATCATTCCCCTATCACCCTGTACTCACTGATCTACATCATTCCCCTACCACCCTGTACTCACTGATATACATCATTCCCCTATCACCCCCTGTACTCACTGATCTACATCATTCCCCTATCACCCTGTACTCACTGATCTACATCATTCCCCTATCACCCCCTGTACTCACTGATCAACATCATTCCCCTATCACCCCCTGTACTCACTGATCTACATCATTCCCCTCTCACCCTGTAGTAACTGATCTACATCATTCCCCTATCACGCTGTACTCACTGATCTACATCATTCCCCTATCACCCCTTGTACTCACTGATCTACATCATTCCCCTATCACCCCCTGTACTCACTGATCTACATCATTCCCCTATCACCCTGTACTCACTGATCTACATCATTCCTCTATCACCCCCTGTACTCACTGATCTACATCATTCCCCTATCACCCTGTACTCACTGATCTACATCATTCCCCTATCACCCCCTGTACTCACTGATCTACATCATTCCCCTATCACCCCCTGTACTCACTGATCTACATCATTCCCCTATCACCCTGTACTCACTGATCTACATCACTCCCCTATCACCCCCTGTACTCACTGATCTACATCATTCCCCTATCACCCTGTACTCACTGATCTACATCATTCCCCTACCACCCTGTACTCACTGATATACATCATTCCCCTATCACCCCCTGTACTCACAGATCTACATCATTCCCCTCTCACCCTGTAGTAACTGATCTACATCATTCCCCTATCACGCTGTACTCACTGATCTACATCATTCCCCTATCACCCCTTGTACTCACTGATCTTCATCATTCCCCTATCACCCCCTGTACTCACTGATCTACATCATTCCCCTATCACCCTGTACTCACTGATCTACATCATTCCCCTATCAACCTGTACTCACTGATCTACATCATTCCCCTATCACCCCTTGTACTCACTGATCTACATCATTCCCCTCTCACCCTGTACTCACTGATCTACATCATTCCCCATTCACCCTGTACACGCTGATCTACATCATTCCCCTCTCACCCTGTACTAACTGATCTACGTCATTCTCCTATCACCCCTTGTACTCACTGATCTACATCATTCCCCTCTTACCCTGTACTCACTGATCTACATCATTCCCCTATCAACCTGTACTCACTGATCTACATCATTCCCCTATCACCCTGTACACGCTAATCTACATCATTCCCCTATCACCCCCTGTACTCACTGATCTACATCATTCCCCTATCACCCTGTACACGCTAATCTACATCATTCCCCTATCACCCCCTGTACTCACTGATCTGCATCATTCCCCTATCACCCCCTGTACTAACTGATCTACATCATTCCCCTATCAACCTGTACTCACTGATCTACATCATTCCCCTATCATCCCCTGTACACGCTGATCTACATCATTCCCCTGTCACCCTGTACTCACTGATCTACATCATTCCCCTATCACCCCCTGTACTAACTGATCTACATCATTCCCCTATCAACCTGTACTCACTGATCTACATCATTCCCCTATCACACTGTACACGCTGATCTACATCATTCCCCTATCACCCTGTACTCACTGATCTACATCATTCCCCTATCACCCTGTACTCACTGATCTACATCATTCCCCTATCACCCTGTACTCACTGATCTACATCATTCCCCTACCACCCTGTACTCACTGATATACATCATTCCCCTATCACCCCCTGTACTCACTGATCTACATCATTCCCCTATCACCCCCTGTACTCACTGATCTACATCATTCCCCTATCACCCTGCACTCACTGATCCACATCATTCCCCTATCACCCTGTACTCACTGATATACATCATTCCCCTATCACCCCCTGTACTCACTGATCAACATCATTCCCCTATCACCCCCTGTACTCACTGATCTACATCATTCCCCTCTCACCCTGTAGTAACTGATCTACATTATTCCCCTATCACGCTGTACTCACTGATCTAAATCATTCCCCTATCACCCCCTGTACTCACTGATCTACATCATTCCCCTATCACCCTGTACTCACTGATCTACATCATTCCCCTGTCACCCCCTGTACTCACTGATCTACATCATTCCCCTATCACCCTCTACTCACTGATCCACATCATTCCCCTATCACCCCCTGTACTCACTGATCTACATCATTCCCCTATCACCCCCTGTACTCACTGATGTACATCATTCCCCTGTCACCCTCTGTACTCACTGATCTAAATCATTCCCCTATCACCCCCTGTACTCACTGATCTACATCATTCCCCTATCACCCTGTACTCACTGATCTACATCATTCCCCTATCACCCCTTGTACTCACTGATCTACATCATTCCCCTATCACCGCCTGTACTCACTGATCTACATCATTCCCCTATCACTCCTTGTTCTCACTGATCTACATCATTCCCCTCTCACCCTGTACTCACTGATCTCCATCATTCCCCTATCAACCTGTACTCACTGATCTACATCATTCCCCTATCACCCTGTACACGCTGATCTACATCATTCCCCTGTCACCCTGTACTCACTGATCTACATCATTCCCCTATCACCCCCTGTACTAACTGATCTACATCATTCCCCTATCAACCTGTACTCACTGATCTACATCATTCCCCTATCACCCTGTACACGCTGATCTACATCATTCCCCTATCACCCTGTACTCACTGATCTACGTCCTTCCCCTATCACCCTGTACTCACTGATCTACATCATTCCCCTATCACCCTGTACTCACTGATCTACATCATTCCCCTACCACCCTGTACTCACTGATATACATCATTCCCCTATCACCCCCTGTACTCACTGATCTACATCATTCCCCTATCACCCTGTACTCACTGATCTACATCATTCCCCTATCACCCCCTGTACTCACTGATGTACATCATTCCCCTGTCACCCTCTGTACTCACTGATCTAAATCATTCCCCTATCACCCCCTGTACTCACTGATCTACATCATTCCCCTATCACCCTGTACTCACTGATCTACATCATTCCCCTATCACCCCTTGTACTCACTGATCTACATCATTCCCCTATCACCGCCTGTACTCACTGATCTACATCATTCCCCTATCACCCCTTGTTCTCACTGATCTACATCATTCCCCTCTCACCCTGTACTCACTGATCTCCATCATTCCCCTATCAACCTGTACTCACTGATCTACATCATTCCCCTATCACCCTGTACACGCTGATCTACATCATTCCCCTGTCACCCTGTACTCACTGATCTACATCATTCCCCTATCACCCCCTGTACTAACTGATCTACATCATTCCCCTATCAACCTGTACTCACTGATCTACATCATTCCCCTATCACCCTGTACACGCTGATCTACATCATTCCCCTATCACCCTGTACTCACTGATCTACATCATTCCCCTATCACCCCCTGTACTCACTGATCTACATCCTTCCCCTATCACCCTGTACTCACTGATCTACATCATTCCCCTATCACCCTGTACTCACTGATCTACATCATTCCCCTACCACCCTGTACTCACTGATATACATCATTCCCCTATCACCCCCTGTACTCACTGATCTACATCATTCCCCTATCACCCTGTACTCACTGATCTACATCATTCCCCTATCACCCCCTGTACTCACTGATCAACATCATTCCCCTATCACCCCCTGTACTCACTGATCTACATCATTCCCCTCTCACCCTGTAGTAACTGATCTACATCATTCCCCTATCACGCTGTACTCACTGATCTACATCATTCCCCTATCACCCCTTGTACTCACTGATCTACATCATTCCCCTATCACCCCCTGTACTCACTGATCTACATCATTCCCCTATCACCCTGTACTCACTGATCTACATCATTCCTCTATCACCCCCTGTACTCACTGATCTACATCATTCCCCTATCACCCTGTACTCACTGATCTACATCATTCCCCTATCACCCCCTGTACTCACTGATCTACATCATTCCCCTATCACCCCCTGTACTCACTGATCTACATCATTCCCCTATCACCCTGTACTCACTGATCTACATCATTCCCCTATCACCCCCTGTACTCACTGATCTACATCATTCCCCTATCACCCTGTACTCACTGATCTACATCATTCCCCTACCACCCTGTACTCACTGATATACATCATTCCCCTATCACCCCCTGTACTCACAGATCTACATCATTCCCCTCTCACCCTGTAGTAACTGATCTACATCATTCCCCTATCACGCTGTACTCACTGATCTACATCATTCCCCTATCACCCTGTACTCACTGATCTTCATCATTCCCCTATCACCCCCTGTACTCACTGATCTACATCATTCCCCTATCACCCTGTACTCACTGATCTACATCATTCCCCTATCAACCTGTACTCACTGATCTACATCATTCCCCTATCACCCCTTGTACTCACTGATCTACATCATTCCCCTCTCACCCTGTACTCACTGATCTACATCATTCCCCTATCACCCTGTACACACTGATCTACATCATTCCCCTCTCACCCTGTACTAACTGATCTACGTCATTCTCCTATCACCCCTTGTACTCACTGATCTACATCATTCCCCTCTTACCCTGTACTCACTGATCTACATCATTCCCCTATCAACCTGTACTCACTGATCTACATCATTCCCCTATCACCCTGTACACGCTAATCTACATCATTCCCCTATCACCCCCTGTACTCACTGATCTACATCATTCCCCTATCACCCTGTACACGCTAATCTACATCATTCCCCTATCACCCCCTGTACTCACTGATCTGCATCATTCCCCTATCACCCCCTGTACTAACTGATCTACATCATTCCCCTATCAACCTGTACTCACTGATCTACATCATTCCCCTGTCATCCCCTGTACACGCTGATCTACATCATTCCCCTGTCACCCTGTACTCACTGATCTACATCATTCCCCTATCACCCCCTGTACTAACTGATCTACATCATTCCCCTATCAACCTGTACTCACTGATCTACATCATTCCCCTATCACCCTGTACTCACTGATCTACATCATTCCCCTATCACCCTGTACTCACTGATCTACATCATTCCCCTACCACCCTGTACTCACTGATATACATCATTCCCCTATCACCCCCTGTACACACTGATCTACATCATTCCCCTATCACCCCTTGTACTCACTGATCTACATCATTCCCTATCACCCTGCACTCACTGATCCACATCATTCCCCTATCACCCTGTACTCACTGATCTACATCATTCCCCTATCACCCCCTGTACTCACTGATCAACATCATTCCCCTATCACCCCCTGTACTCACTGATCTACATCATTCCCCTCTCACCCTGTAGTAACTGATCTACATTATTCCCCTATCACGCTGTACTCACTGATCTAAATCATTCCCCTATCACCCCCTGTACTCACTGATCTACATCATTCCCCTATCACCCTGTACTCACTGATCTACATCATTCCCCTGTCACCCCCTGTACTCACTGATCTACATCATTCCCCTATCACCCTCTACTCACTGATCCACATCATTCCCCTATCACCTCCTGTACTCACTGATCTACATCATTCCCCTATCACCCCCTGTACTCACTGATGTACATCATTCCCCTGTCACCCTCTGTACTCACTGATCTAAATCATTCCCCTATCACCCCCTGTACTCACTGATCTACATCATTCCCCTATCACCCTGTACTCACTGATCTACATCATTCCCCTATCACCCCTTGTACTCACTGATCTACATCATTCCCCTATCACCCCCTGTACTCACTGATCTACATCATTCCCCTATCACCCTGTACTCACTGATCTACATCATTCCCCTATCACCCTGTACTCACTGATCTACATCATTCCCCTGTCACCCCCTGTACTCACTGATCTACATCATTCCCCTATCACCCTGTACTCACTGATCTACATCATTCCCCTATCACCCTCTGTACTCACAGATCTACATCATTACCCTATCAACCTGTACTCACTGATCTACATCATTCCCCTATCACCCCTTGTTCCCACTGATCTACATCATTCCCCTCTCACCCTGTACTCACTGATCTACATCATTCCCCTATCACCCTGTACACGCTGATCTACATCCTTCCCCTGTCACCCTGTACTCACTGATCTACGTCATTCCCCTATCACCCCCTGTACTCACTGATCTACATCATTCCCCTATCACCCCCTGTACTCACTGATCTACATCATTCCCCTATCACCCTGTACTCACTGATCTATATCATTCCCCTATCACCCTGTACACGCTAATCTACATCATTCCCCTATCACCCCCTGTACTCACTGATCTGCATCATTCCCCTATCACCCCCTGTACTAACTGATCTACATCATTCCCCTATCAACCTGTACTCACTGATCTACATCATTCCCCTGTCATCCCCTGTACTCACTGAAATTCAACATTCCCCTATCACCCTGTAGTCACTGATCTACATCATTCCCCTATCACCCTGTACTCACTGATCTACATCATTCCCCTATCACCCCCTGTACTCACTGAATTACATCATTCCCCTATCACCCTGTAGTCACTGATCTACATCATTCCCCTATCACCTTGTACTCACTGATCTACATCATTCCCCGATCACCCTGTACTCACTGATCTACATCATTCCCCTATCACCCCCTGTACTCACTGATCTACATCATTCCCCTATCACCCCCTGTACTCACTGATCCACATCATTCCCCTCTCACCCTGCACTCACTGATCTACATCATTCCCCTATCACTCACTGATCTACATCATTCCCCTATCACCCTGTACTCACTGATCTACATCATTCCCCTATCACCCCCTGGACTCACTGATCTACATCATTCCCCTATCACCCTCTACTCAGTGATCCACATCATTCCCCTATCACCCCCTGTACTCACTGATCTACATCATTCCCCTATCACCCTGTACTCACTGATCTACATCATTCCCCTATCACCCCCTGTACTCACTGATCTACATCATTCCCCTATCACCCCCTGTGCTCACTGATCTACATAATTCCCCTATCACCCTGTACTCACTGATCTACATCATTCCCCTATCACCCCCTGTACTCACTGATCTACATCATTCCCCTATCACCCTCTACTCACTGATCCACATCATTCCCCTATCACCCCCTGTACTCACTGATCTACATCATTCCCCTATCACCCCCTGTACTCACTGATCTACATCATTCCCCTGTCACCCCCCGTACTCACTGATCTACATCATTCCCCTATCACCCTGTACTCACTGATCTACATCATTCCCCTATCACCCCTTGTACTCACTGATGTACATCATTCCGCTCTCACCCCCTGTACTCACTGATCTACATCATTCCCCTATCACCCTGTACTCACTGATCTACATCATTCCCCTATCACCGCCTGTACTCACTGATCTACATCATTCCCCTATCACCCCTTGTTCTCACTGATCTACATCATTCCCCTCTCACCCTGTACTCACTGATCTCCATCATTCCCCTATCAACCTGTACTCACTGATCTACATCATTCCCCTATCACCCTGTACACGCTGATCTACATCATTCCCCTGTCACCCTGTACTCACTGATCTACATCATTCCCCTATCACCCCCTGTATTAACTGATCTACATCATTCCCCTATCAACCTGTACTCACTGATCTACATCATTCCCCTATCACCCTGTACACGCTGATCTACATCATTCCCCTATCACCCTGTACTCACTGATCTACATCATTCCCCTATCACCCTGTACTCACTGATCTACATCATTCCCCTATCACCCTGTACTCACTGATCTACATCATTCCCCTACCACCCTGTACTCACTGATATACATCATTCCCCTATCACCCCCTGTACTCACTGATCTACATCATTCCCCTATCACCCCCTGTACTCACTGATCTACATCATTCCCCTATCACCCTGCACTCACTGATCCACATCATTCCCCTATCACCCTGTACTCACTGATCTACATCATTCCCCTATCACCCCCTGTACTCACTGATCTACATCATTCCCCTCTCACCCTGTAGTAACTGATCTACATTATTCCCCTATCACGCTGTACTCACTGATCTACATCATTCCCCTATCACCCCTGGTACTCACTAATCTACATCATTCCCCTATCACCCCCTGTACTCACTGATCTACATCATTCCCCTATCACCCTGTACTCACTGATCTACATCATTCCTCTATCACCCCCTGTACTCACTGATCTACATCATTCCCCTATCACCCTGTACTCACTGATCTACATCATTCCCCTATCACCCCCTGTACTCACTGATCTACATCATTCCCCTATCACCCCCTGTACTCACTGATCTACATCATTCCCCTATCACCCTGTACTCACTGATCTACATCATTCCCCTATCACCCCCTGTACTCACTGATCTACATCATTCCCCTATCACCCTGTACTCACTGATCTACATCATTCCCCTACCACCCTGTACTCACTGATATACATCATTCCCCTATCACCCCCTGTACTCACTGATCTACATCATTCCCCTATCACCCCCTGTACTCACTGATCTACATCATTCCCCTATCACCCCCTGTACTCACTGATCAACATCATTCCCCTATCACCCCCTGTACTCACTGATCTACATCATTCCCCTCTCACCCTGTGGTAACTGATCTACATCATTCCCCTATCACGCTGTACTCACTGATCTACATCATTCCCCTATCACCCCTTGTACTCACTGATCTACATCATTCCCCTATCACCCCCTGTACTCACTGATCTACATCATTCCCCTATCACCCTGTACTCACTGATCTACATCATTCCCCTATCCACCTGTACTCACTGATCTACATCATTCCCCTATCACCCCTTGTACTCACTGATCTACATCATTCCCCTCTCACCCTGTACTCACTGATCTACATCATTCCCCTATCACCCTGTACACGCTGATCTACATCATTCCCCTGTCACCCTGTACTCACTGATCTACGTCATTCTCCTATCACCCCTTGTACTCACTGATCTACATCATTCCCCTCTTACCCTGTACTCACTGATCTACATCATTCCCCTATCAACCTGTACTCACTGATCTACATCATTCCCCTGTCACCCTGTACTCACTGATCTACATCATTCCCCTATCACCCTGTACACGCTAATCTACATCATTCCCCTATCACCCCCTGTACTCACTGATCAACATCATTCCCCTCTCACCCTGTACTCACTGATCTACATCATTCCCCTATCACCCCCTGTACTCACTGATCTACATCATTCCCCTATCACCCCCTGTATCCACTGATCTACATCATTCCCCTATCAACCTGTACTCACTGATCTACATCATTCCCCTATCTCCCTGTACACGCTAATCTACATCATTCCCCTATCACCCCCTGTACTCACTGATCTACATCATTCCCCTATCACCCCCTGTACTCACTGATCTACATCATTCCCCTGTCGCCCTGTACCCACTGATCTACATCATTCCCCTATCACCCCCTGTACTCACTGATCTACATCATTCCCCTATCACCCCCTGTACTCACTGATCTACATTATTTCCCCTATCACCCTGTACTCACTGATCTACATCATTCCACTATCACCCCCTGTACTCACTGATCTACATCATTTCCCCTATCACCCTGTACTCACTGATCTACATCATTCCCCTATCGCCCCCTGTACTCACTGATCTACATCATTCCCCTATCACCCTGTACTCACTGATGTACATCATTCCCCTATCACCCCCTGTACTCACTGATCTACATCATTCCCCTATCACCCCCTGTACTCACTGATCTACATCATTCCCCTATCACCCCCTGTACTCACTGATCTACATCATTCCCTTATCACCCTGTACTCACTGATCTATGTCATTCCCCTATCACCCCTGTACTCACTGATCTACATCATTTCCCCTATCACCCTGTACTCAC
Source organism: Scyliorhinus torazame (assembly GCF_047496885.1). Classification (NCBI taxonomy): domain Eukaryota; kingdom Metazoa; phylum Chordata; class Chondrichthyes; order Carcharhiniformes; family Scyliorhinidae; genus Scyliorhinus; species Scyliorhinus torazame. The sequence goes on along the minus strand of NC_092721.1, from coordinate 207,333,334 downwards.
TGATCTACATCATTCCCCTATCACCCCCTGTACTCACTGATCTACATCATTCCCCTATCACCCCCTGTACTCACTGATCTACATCATTCCCCTCTCACCCTGTAGTAACTGATCTACATCATTCCCCTATCACGCTGTACTCACTGATCTACATCATTCCCCTATCACCCCTTGTACTCACTGATCTACATCATTCCCCTATCACCCCCTGTACTCACTGATCTACATCATTCCCCTATCACCCTGTACTCACTGATCTACATCATTCCCCTATCAACCTGTACTCACTGATCTACATCATTCCCCTATCACCCCTTGTACTCACTGATCTACATCATTCCCCTCTCACCCTGTACTCACTGATCTACATCATTCCCCTATCACCCTGTACACGCTGATCTACATCATTCCCCTGTCACCCTGTACTCACTGATCTACGTCATTCTCCTATCACCCCTTGTACTCACTGATCTACATCATTCCCCTCTTACCCTGTACTCACTGATCTACATCATTCCCCTATCAACCTGTACTCACTGATCTACATCATTCCCCTATCACCCTGTACACGCTAATCTACATCATTCCCCTGTCACCCTGTACTCACTGATCTACATCATTCCCCTATCACCCTGTACACGCTAATCTACATCATTCCCCTATCACCCCCTGTACTCACTGATCAACATCATTCCCCTCTGACCCTGTACTCACTGATCTACATCATTCCCCTATCACCCCCTGTACTCACTGATCTACATCATTCCCCTATCACCCCCTGTACCCACTGATCTACATCATTCCCCTATCAACCTGTACTCACTGATCTACATCATTCCCCTATCACCCTGTACACGCTAATCTACATCATTCCCCTATCACCCCCTGTACTCACTGATCTACATCATTCCCCTATCACCCCCTGTACTCACTGATCTACATCATTCCCCTATCGCCCTGTACCCACTGATCTACATCATTCCCCTATCACCCCCTGTACTCACTGATCTACATCATTCCCCTATCACCCCCTGTACTCACTGATCTACATTATTTCCCCTATCACCCTGTACTCACTGATCTACATCATTCCCCTATCACCCCCTGTACTCACTGATCTACATCATTCCCCTATCACCCCCTGTACTCACTGATCTACATTATTTCCCCTATCACCCTGTACTCACTGATCTACATCATTCCCCTATCACCCTGTACTCACTGATCTACATCATTCCCCTATCACCCCCTGTACTCACTGATCTACATCATTCCCCTATCACCCTGTACTCACTGATGTACATCATTCCCCTTTCACCCCCTGTACTCACTGATCTACATCATTCCCCTATCACCCCCTGTACTCACTGATCTACATCATTCCACTATCACCCCCTGTACTCACTGATCTACATCATTCCCTTATCACCCTGTACTCACTGATCTATATCATTTCCCCTATCACCCTGTACTCACTGATCTACATCATTCCCTTATCACCCTGTACTCACTGATCTATATCATTCCCCTATCACCCCCTGTACTCACTGATCTACATCATTTCCCCTATCACCCTGTACTCACTGATCTACATCATTCCCCTATCACCCCCTGTACTCACTGATCTACATCATTCCCCTATCACCCTGTACTCACTGATCTACATCATTCCCCTATCGCCCCCTGTACTCGCTGATCTACATCATTGCCCTATCACCCTGTACTCACTGATCTACATCATTCCCCTATCGCCCTGTACCCACTGATCTACATCATTCCCCTATCACCCTGTACCCACTGATCTACATCATTCCCCTATCACCCCCTGTACTCACTGATCTACATCATTCCCCTATCACCCTGTACTCACTGATCTACATCATTCCCCTATCGCCCTGTACTCACTGATCTACATCATTCCCCTCTCACCCTGTACTCACTGATCTACATCATTCCCCTATCACCCTGCACTCACTGATCTACATCATTCCCCTATCACCCCCTGTACTCACTGATCTACATCATTCCCCTATCACCCTGTACTCACTGATCTACATCATTCCCCTATCACCCCTTGTACTCACTGATCTACATCATTCCCCTATCGCCCTGTACCCACTGATCTACATCATTCCCCTATCACCCCCTGTACTCACTGATCTACATCATTCCCCTATCACCCCCTGTACTCACTGATCTACATTATTTCCCCTATCACCCTGTACTCACTGATCTACATAATTCGCCTGTCACCCCCTGTACTCACTGATCTACATCATTCCCCTATCACCCTGTACTCACTGATCTACATCATTCCCCTATCACCCTGTACTCACTGATCTACATCATTCCCCTATCACCCCCTGTACTCACTGATCTACATCATTCCCCTATCACCCCCTGTACTCACTGATCTACATCATTCCCCTATCACCCTGTACTCACTGATCTACATCATTTCCCTATCACCCCCTGTACTCACTGATCTACATCATTCCCCTATCACCCCCTGTACTCACTGATCTACATCATTCCCCTATCACCTCCTGTACTCACTGATCTACATCATTCCCTTATCACCCTGTACTCACTGATCTATATCATTCCCCTATCACCCCCTGTACTCACTGATCTACATCATTTCCCCTATCACCCTGTACTCACTGATCTACATCATTCCCCTATCACCCCCTGTACTCACTGATCTACATCATTCCCCTATCACCCTGTACTCACTGATCTACATCATTTCCCCTATCACCCTGTACTCACTGATCTACATCATTCCCCTATCACCCCCTGTACTCACTGATCTACATCATTCTCCTATCACCCTGTACTCACTGATCTACATCATTCCCCTATCGCCCTGTACCCACTGATCTACATCATTCCCCTATCACCCTGTACCCACTGATCTACATCATTCCCCTATCACCCCCTGTACTCACTGATCTACATCATTCCCCTATCACCCTGTACTCACTGATCTACATCATTCCCCTATCACCCTGTGCTCACTGATCTACATCATTCCCCTATCACCCCCTGTACTCACTGATCTACATCATACCCCTATCACCCCCTGTACTCACTGATCTACATCATTCCCCTATCACCCCCTGTACTCACTGATCTACATCATTCCCCTCTCACCCCCTGTACTCACTGATCTACATCATTTCCCCTATCACCCCCTGTACTCACTGATCTACATCATTCCCCTATCACCCCCTGTACTCACTGATCTACATCATTCCCCTATCATCCCCTGTACTCACTGATCTACATCATTCCCCTATCACCCTGTACTCACTGATCTACATCATTCCCCTATCACCCCCTGTACTCACTGATCTACATCAATTCCCCTCTCACCCTGTACTCACTGATCTACATCATTCCCCTATCACCCCCTGTACTCACTGATCTACATCATTCCCCTATCACCCTGTACTCACTGATCTACATCATTCCCCTATCACCCCCTGTACTCACTGATCTACATCATTTCCCCTCTCACCCTGTACTCACTGATCTACATCATTTCCCTATCACCCCCTGTACTCACTGATCTACATCATTTCCCTATCACCCTGTACTCACTGATCTACATCATTCCCCTATCACCCTGTACTCACTGATCTACATTATTCCCCTATCACCCTGTACTCACTGATCTACATCATTCCCCTATCACCCTGTACTCACTGATCTACATCATTCCCCTCTCACCCTGTACTCACTGATCTACATCATTCCCCTATCACCCCCTGTACTCACTGATCTACATCATTCCCCTATCACCCCCTGTACTCACTGATCTACATCATTCCCCTATCACCCTGTACTCACTGATCTACATCATTCCCCTATCACCCTGTACTCACTGATCTACATCATTCCCCTATCGCCCTGTACTCACTGATCTACATCATTCCCCTATCACCTTGTTCTCACTGATCTACATCATTCCCCTATCACCCTCTACTCACTGATCTACATCATTCCCCGATCACCCTGATCTCACTGAGCTGGCTGCAGATGAGAACTGGAGAATAACTTTAGTTGGTAAATTGTTTAAGAAAGGTAGCAAGGATATTCCCGCAAATTACAGGCCGGTGAGCCTTACCTCAGTGGCCGGGAAATTATTGGTGAGGATTCTTTGATGCACGATTTACCCCCACTTGGAAATAATTGGACACATTAGTGAGAGACAGCGTTGTTTTGTGAAGGGGAGATTGTGTCTCACTAACTTCAACGAGCTTTTAGAGTTCGTGATGAAGGAAGGGCAGTGAATGTCGTCTACATTGACTTTAATAAGGCCTTTGACCCAAGGTACCTCATGGCAGACTGGTGTAGAACATCAAATTACGTGGGATCAGAAGTGGTAAGATGATTTAGAACTGGCTCGATCATAGAAGGCAGAGAGTCGCAATGGAAGGGTGCTTTTCTGATTGGAGGGCTGTGACTAACGGTGTACCACAGGGATCAGTGCTGGGACCTTTGCTGTTCACATACAAATGATTTGGAGGAAAATGTAACTGGTCTGATTAGTAAGTTTGCGGATGACACAAAGGTTGGTGGAATTGCGGATAACGATGAGGACTGTCAGAGGATACAGCAGGATATAAATCGTTTGGAGACTTGGGCGGCGAGATGGCAGATGGAGTTTCATCCGGACAAATGTGAGGTAATGCATTTTGGAAGGTCTAATGCAGGTAGGGAATATACAGTGAATGGTGGAACACTTTTCACAGGCAGAGGAATCTGGGTGCACAGATTGTTAGGGGCCAGGGTTTAGAGAACCCCAAAGTGTATCATGGAGTTCACCCGACCCACAACTTTTACTAGATTGTAGTATGGGGAGCGCACGGCCCATTCTGCAGGTGTGATGCAACATAGTTTTACAGTACTTTTAAATTAAAACAATGTTTATTTATGAAACCAGTTCACACTTTATAAACCCACAGTAAACATCTTAACAACTATCAACACCAATAAATCCCCAAAGAATACAGTACTCTATAGATAACCCTTAATGAATTCCCAAACAACATCCGGAAGACAAAATACCCTTTTAAACACAAAGATCAGGTTTAAATTCACTATTGAGAGCAGTCAGCACTTTGCAATCACCCAGTTGATTTGGAGACAGTCTTTAGTTTGCAGAGAGAGATCCTCATGCAGCTCCTTGCTTTGCCTGCAGCTATGCAGCTCTCAAAACGAAACTAAACACACTCTGTAGCAAACAGCCTAAAACGAAAGTAAAGCAGACAGACAGCCCAGCTGCACCCACTCTCTGACATCACTGCAGCTCTCTAATAAACTCCCATTTCTTCAAGGTACACCCACTACAGCTATTTTATAAACCCCCACAGAAGTGGCTAGGTCATAGAAGGCAGAGAGTAGCAATGGAAGGATGCTTTTCTAATTGGAGGGCTGTAACTAGTGGTGTTCCACAGGGATCAGTGCTGGGACCTTTGCTGTTTGTAGTATATTTAAACGATTTGAAGCAAAATGTAACTGGTCTGATTAGTAAGTTTGCAGACGACACAAAGGTTGGTGGAATTGCGGATAGCGATGAGGACTGTCAGAGGATACAGCAGGATTTAGATCGTTTGGAGACTTGGGCGGAGAGATGGCAGATGGAGTTTAATCTGGACAAATGTGAGGTCATGCATTTTGGAAGGTCTAATGCAGGTAGGGAATATACAGTGAATGGTAGAACCCTTAAGAGTATTGAAAGTCAGAGAGATCTAGGTATACAGGGCCACAGGTCACTGAAAGGGGCTACACAGGTGGAGAAGGTAGTCAAGAAGGCATACGGCATGCTTTCCTTCATTGGCCGGGGCATTGAGTATAAGAACAGGGCAGCTCGGTAGCATGGTGGTTAGCACAATCGCTTCACAGCTCCAGGGTCCCAGGTTCGATTCCCGGCTTGGGTCACTGTCTGTGCGGAGTCTGCACGTTCTCCCCATGTGTGCGTGGGTTTCCTCCGGGTGCTCCGGTTTCCTCCCACAGTCCAAAGATGTGCAGGTTAGGTGGATTGGCCATGCTAAATTGCCCTTAGTGTCCAAAATTGCCCTTAGTGTTGGGTGGGGTTACTGGGTTATGGGGATAGGCTGGAGGTGTGGGCTTGGGTAGGGTGCTCTTTCCAAGAGTCAGTGCAGGCTCGATGGGCCGAATGGCCTCCTTCTGCATTGTAAATTCTATGAAATTGGCAAGTCATGTTGCAGCTGTATAGACCCTTAGTTAGGCCACACTTGGAGTATAGTGTTCAATTCTGGTCGCCACACTACCAGAAGGATGTGGAGGCTTTAGAGAGGGTGCAGAAGAGATTTACCAGAATGTTGCCTGGTATTGGGGGGAATTAGATATGAGGAGCGGTTGAATAAACTCGGTTTGTTCTCACTGGAACGACGGAGGTTGAGGGGCCACCTGATAAAGGTCTACAAAATTATGAGGGGCACAGACAGAGTGGATAGTCCGAGGCTTTTCCCCGGGGTAGAGGGTTCAATTACTAGGGGGCATAGGTTTAAGGTGCGAGGGGCAAGGTTTAGAGTAGATGTACGAGGCAAGTTTTTTACACAGAGGGTAGTGGGTGCCTGGAACTCGCTGCCGGAGGAGGTGGTGGAAGCAGGGACGATAGTGACATTTAAGGGGCATCTTGACAAATACATGAATAGGATGGGAATAGAGGGATACGGACCCAGGAAGTGTAGAAGATTGTAGTTTAGACGGGCAGTATGGTCGGCACGGGCTTGGAGGGCCGAAGGGCCTGTTCCTGTGCTGCACATTTCTTTGTTCTTTGGTCATTTCTTAAAAGGTACTCTCACGTGTCACCTCCCTCCAAGAAAAAATTAATAAACCATCAACGTCAAGATGGTTTCATTTTTCACCTTTTCACATTCCTTTAAGAAATATGGACGATGAATATACGTTTTTTTAAACAAAACAAAACAAAACACGCAAACATTTAATAATAACAGTCATTTTTTTGTTCTTCTTCCTCTAACTGGAATCCTTCTCGATTGACAGTCTCTTTGAACAAAAAGGTCTCTGCATGATCCATCCATTTCTCTACGCCTCGGCATTTCTCTTTAAAGTCAGATACTTTAGTTCAATCTGATCACAGAGTCCCTTGTAATTCTCCAACACAGGAGCATTGGTTATCACAGCTTTCAGGCAGTTAAATGCCTGTTGAAACTCTGCTGTCCACTGAAATGTTCAACGTTTCTTCAGCAAGTCCATCAGTGGAGCGACCACGCTACAAAGATTTGGCACAAATGTTCGATCAAATCCATTCATGCCAAGAACTCACATTATTTCCCTTCGTCTTGAGGGTATCGGAAACTCGTCAATAACTGTTTTTTTCACATCCCGTGTGACCATCCGACCCTGTCCGATTGTATGGCCAAGGAAAGTGACTTGAGCTATTCCAAATTCACTTTTGGCTAGGTTTATCACCAAACCCGCCTCCTGAAGTCGATCGAATAACTCCATCAGATGCTTTAAATGCTCTTTCCATGTCTGGCTGAAAATTACCAGATCGTCGATGTATACCGCACAATTGGGTAATCCTGAAACAACTTTGTTAGTTAACCGTTGAAATGTGGCTGGGGCGTTTTTCATGCCAAATGGCATCACTTTGAATTGGTATGTACCATCTGGAGTCACAAAAGCTGAAATCCCCTTCGCCCTTTCGAATAAAGGTCCCTGCCAGTAACCTTTAATTAAATCCAGTTTGGAAATACAAGCTGATTGTCCCACTTTCTCAATGCAATCCTCCAAACGTGGAATATGATAAGAGTCCATTCTTGTAACTGCATTCACCTTTCTATAGCCCACAAACAACCGTTGGGTACCGTCTGGTTTAGGTACCATCACTGTGGGTGAGCTCCATTGGCTGCAACCCCTTTCAATTATGCCATTTTTAAGCATACTCTCAATCTCTTTGTTAACCTGTGCCAATTTTAAAGGATTAAGTCTATATGGATGTTGTTTGATTGGAACAGCATTTCCCACATCTACATCATGTATAGCCATTTTAGTACTTGAAAATGAAAAATGAAAATCGCTTATTGTCACAAGTAGGCTTCAAATGAAGTTACTGTGAAAAGCCCCTAGTCGCCACATTCCGGCGCCTGTTCGAGGGGGCTGTTACAGGATTCGAACCGTGCTGCTGGCCTGCCTTGATCTGCTTTCAAAGCCAGCGATTTAGCCCTGTGCTAAACAGCCCCCAATTTACTTCCCAATTTATCTCCACAAACTTGCCCATGTGATATCAATAACTCCTTCAGGTCAGTTTGTTTTTCCTCTGGAAGGTAACTCAACAATTTATCCCAATTTTTAAGAACATCCCCGTTTTCCAATTTAATTTGAGGTATGTCAAATTCAAAGTCATCTGGATTTGGTTCATCACTTTGAGTTAGAATCATTAAAACCTCCTCCTTTTCCTCTCCTTCCCTTTCAAAGTACCTTTTAAGCATATTCACATGACACACTCGGTGAGTTTTCCTTCTATCTGGCGTTCTTACCACATAATTCACCTCACTTAATTTCCTTTCAATCTGATAAGGTCCACAAAACCTTGCTTTTAAAGGTTCACCCACCACTGGTAACAATACTAAAACTTTATCTCCACTGGCAAAACTACAAACTTTGGATTTGGATTTCTTACCTGCTACCCGTTTCATCACATGTTGTGCACCTTTTAAATGTTGTGTAGCCAATTCACCTGCTCTATTTAATCGCTCCTTAAAATTTGGCACGTAATCCAATAATGTATGTTCCGACTGCTCACTCACCAATTTCTCCTTAATCAATTTAAGTGGTCCTCTTACCTCATGACCAAAAATAAGTTCAAAAGGACTGAATTTGGTTGACTCATTAGGTGCATCCCTAATTGCAAACAATACGAATGGGATTCCTTTATCCCGATCCTCTGGATAATCCTGACAATAAGCCCTCAACATTGTCTTTAATGTCTGATGTCACCTTTCTAATGCTCCCTGCGATTCTGGATGGTACGCCGTTGATTTAAATTGTTTCATTCCTAAGCTATCCATAACTTCTTTGAATAACTTTAAGGTAAATTTGATCCTTGATCCGATTGTATTTCTGTGGGTAGTCCATATCGAGGAAAGAATTTAAGTAATTCCTCCACAATCTTTTTAGCAGTAATATTACGTACTGGAATGGCCTCTGGAAACCTAGTAGACACATCCATTATAGTCAAAAGATATTGATTCCCACTTTTCGTTTTAGGAAGCGGTCCTACGCAATCAATTAGGACCCTTGTAAAAGGTTCCTCAAATGCTGGAATGGGTATTAAGGGCGCTGGTTTTATCACTGCTTGAGGTTTCCCTATCACTTAACATGTGTGGCATGATCAACAACATTTAATTACATCTTTATGTAGACCAGACTAATAAAAATGTTTTTGGATTTTAGCTTGAGTTTTCCTTATTCCCAAATGACCTCCCACTGGTACCTCATGTGCTACTCGCAACACCTCCTTTCTATACCCTACCGGCAATACTACTTGATGAACTTCTGCCCACTTTTCATCTGCCTGCATATGTAAAGGTCTCCATTTTCTCATCAAGCCATCACTTTTACGGTAATAACACTCTGGTATACTCGCAGATTCCTCTTCCGTGTATGCTTTCTGATACATCCGGTTTATTTCTACATCTTTCTGTTGTAACTCCGCCAATTTTCCTGAACTAAAAATATCCACCTCATCCTCCACCTGTTCTTGTTCTTTTCCAACCATCTGATCAAAAATCGTTTCTGATAATTGCACTTCAACTTCATCTTCACTCTTTGATTTCTCCTCTTGTCTTAACCTGTGACTTTGCGACTTTGTTACTACACAATCCAGGAAAATCCCAGGATATTCGTCCTTCAACACTTTAATTGTGTGATTTTCCACTGGCTTATCAACCACAATAGGCATCACTCCCACCTGCGATCCAGCAATATCATTACCCAAGATAAACTATTCCTGGACAAGATAGTTTCTCTATTACTCCGACTACCACTTCACCACTCTTCACTGGACTTTCCAACTTTACCGTATATAAATGGAACACTACTCTTCTCACCCTGAATTCCACATATTACCACCTTTTCTGGCAATATTCTTCTCAAACTATATAATTCCTCATCTCTTACCATCAAAGATTAACTAGCTCCTGCATCTCTTAAAATTGTGACTTCTTTACCTGCTCCTTCTGATACACATGAGTAAACTTTACCCACACAAGTAAATTCTTTAAAGAGATCTGGCACCTTCTTATCAATCACCTCTTGATCAGGCTGTGCAATCTTTTGCACCTCCTTCGCTTCCCTTGGGCTTTCCTTTACCACTTTAACAAATCCCACTGTCTTATCCTGTTTTACCACATCAGCCTTCCCAGTACTTTTCTTCAACCACCAAGTTTACATGGCCTAGTTTATTACAGTGAAAACATTTTAAACTTTTCATTTCTTTTCCACCCTCCTGGAGTTCCTTTTTAATCTGAGGTACACTCTCCTTATTATCTCCCATCAGATCACCTTTACCTCTACCACTTGAGTATTTCTCTTTTCCCCAGTTTCTATCCCTCACAGGCTGAAACTGATGTTGTAAACCAAACTTTGATTTATGAACTAATTCATAATCATCTGCCATTCCTGCTGCTAATCTCGCAGTTTTAATCCTCTGTTCTTCCACATGAGTTCTCACTACATCAGGAATTAAATTTTTAAACTCCTCCAAAAGTATAATTTCTCTGAGAACTTCATTCGTTTGGTCTATTTTCAAAGCCCTTATCCACCTATCAAAATTACTCTGTTTGATCCTTTCAAACTCCATGTATGTTTGACCCAATTCTTTCCTTAAATTTCTAAACCTTTGTCTGTAGGCTTCAAGCACTAGTTCATATGCACTAAAGATGGATTTTTGCACCTCCTCATACGTCCCAGACACCTCCTCCGGTAGTGATGCAAACACTTCACTAGCCCTATCTACCAGCTTTGTTTGAATCAGTAACACCCACATGTCCTGTGGCCATTTCATTTGTTTAGCCACCTTCTCAAATGAAATGAAAAAGGCTTCTACCTCCTTCTCATCAAACCTTGACAATGCTTGGACATATTTAAATAGATCCACACCAAGCCTTTGACTATGAAGCTCTTTCGCTTCATCCTCATCACTATCCTCCAACTGTACGTTTTTCTTTCCAGCCGCCAATCTTAACTGACTGTCATGTTTCATGGCCATTTTCTGAAGTTCAAACTCTCTCTCTTTTTCCCTTTCCTCTCTTTCTTTTTCCCTTTCTTCTCTCTCTTTTCCCTTTCCTCTCTTTCTTTTTAATTTTCCCTGATCTGTATCTCCCTTTCTCTTTCTTTTTGTTCTGCTAGGGCTATTCTTTCTTTTTCTCTCATTGCATATTCAAGTTGCTTTAATTCTTTTTCATGTTCAAGTTGCTTAATCTGCAACTGGATCTTTGCCATTTCCAATGAGTTAGACTGTATCTCAGGCAAAGTTAAATGCTCAGCGACCGCGGTAAGCACCTCATCTTTTCGCATTTTGTCAGGTAATGTTCACTGTAATGTTTTTGCCAAATCTAAAAGTCTGTTTTTAGTCTCTGCCCGTAAGGTACTGCGTGTGACCGTCTCCACCCCTAAAAACTTCAGAGTCTCTGAAAGAGCCATTGTCCACAACACACCCCCTACTTAAACTGGAATACCACACCTGAAAAGCAACCAATATGCTCACCCCTCACTGTCTTTAAGTTCACTAAGCCAATCCAATAGGTAGACTTTTATCCCCCTCGAGCCCCAATTTGTTATGGGCCAGGGTTTAGAGAACTCCAAAGTGTATCATGGAGTTCACCTGACCCACAACTTATAATAGATTGTGGTGTGGGGAGCACACGGCCCACTCTACAGGTGTGGTGCAACATAGTTTTACAGTACTTTTAAATTAAAACAATGTTTCTTTATGAAACTAGTTAACATTTTATAAACCCACAGTAAACATCTTAACAACTATCATCACCAATAAATCCCCAAAGAATACAGTACTCTATAGATAACCCTTAATAAATTCCCAAACAACATCCGGAAAACAAAATACCCTTTTTAACACAGAGATCAGGTTTAAATTCACTATTGAGAGCAGTCAGCACTTTGCAATCACCCAATTGATTTGGAGACAGTCTTTAGTTTGCAGAGAGAGATCCTCATGCAGCTCCTTGCTTTGCCTGCAACTATGCAGCTCTCAAAATGAAACTAAACACACCCTGTAGCAAACAGCCTAATACAAAAGTAAAACAGACAGCCAGCCCAGCGCCACCCACTCTCTGACATCACTGCAGCTCTCTAATAAACACCCATTTCTTCAAGGTACATCCATTACAGCTATTTTATAAACCCCCATTTCTTAAAACGTACTCTCACATGACAAGGTCCACAGGTCACTGAAAGGGGCAACGCAGGTGGAGAAGGTAGTCAAGAAGGCGTACGGCATGCTTGCCTTCATTGGCTGGGGCACAGTGAGGATACAAAGGTTCTGTCAAGAGCTCTCTGGTGGGGGTCTCTATAATGGGGGGGGGGGGCATGTTTCTGGCCGAGGTCTCTGTAATGGGGGTCCTCTGGCGGGAGTTAATGCGGGGGATTCCAGTCACTCTTGTACTGTACAGTCCTAACTATCAGGTCGACCACTCAAAATGACAGCGGGATTCGCAACGGAATCTCTTGCAATACCCCCCATGCGCAAATGTGCATGTATTGGGGGAGTGAATTGCCTCTGATTTGCAAGCAGTGGAATGTATTCCTAATAACACAATCAGTTTCCATTGCAAATCAATAAACTCGATTGCAAAAATAATTTTCTGTAATGTGGGATCGTTTCCCTTCGAGCAGAGAAGGTTCAGGGGAGCATTGTCGAGACATTGAAAATGATGAAGGGTTCGGATAGAGTCAATAAGGAGAAAGTGTTTCCAGTGGCAGGTGAGTGGGGAATCAGAAGGAGACAGATTGAGGAAAATCGGTAAAGGAACCAGAGGAGAATGATTTTCAAAAAAAATTTAGAGTACCCAATTATTTTTTACAATTGCAGGTTAATTTAACGTAGCCAATCCACCTAACCTGCACATCTTTGGGTTGTGGGGGTGAAACCCACGCAGACACGGGGAGAATGTGCAAACTCCACACGGACGGTGACCCAGAGCCGGGATTCGAACCCGGGTCCTCAGCGCCGTGAGGCAGTAATGCTAACCACTGCGCCACTGTGCTGCCAATCACAGTGAAACCATTTTATAGAATTGAGAATTAAAACTGGGTTTATAATGAGAGGGCCCTGTCTCATTTTAAGAATGTATGCAATTCTCCCCAAACACCTATTGATCAGCTATTCATGGTCTGATAATTGTTTCCGACGCAGAGTAAAGCGCATTGATTGATTGGATACCCTGAGAACAAATAAGGAACACTGTTTCCACGACCAATGGGCTTTTCGGGGGCTGGAGTGCTTCATTACCTCCGGGAATGATATTTTGATTCAATTGGTTAAGTTCCTTTCACATTTTTGTTTTATTTACAGGGACTTGCACCCCTGGCATTTTTGAGTTTGGTTTTTAATGTATTGATTTTTTTGTTCAACAGAAAAAAACCGGGTATGAACAGGGGATTTCTGGGACACTGGGTTATCTAGGGAAGGGTTATAAGAAACATTGCTGCCGTGACCATGTGGCCATGGGGGCTGGAGTGGATTATCAGCCACGGGAACAATTGGGTGCAATCAAATGGCAACTCCCGACTCAGGATGTGACGAGGCCGGTAAGTCTCACGAGAGGCTTCTCGTGGGATTTCCCCAGCTGGTTACGCCTGGTGAGATCTAAAGGGATCTCGCGAGGTGTTTTGATCTGGATCCCGCCCACACTGAGATCCAGATTTGCATATTCAAGTGAGTAGTTAGCCTCCCTTGAATAGTAAGTCGCCAGAGTCCCAGGTGACCAGAGGCTGCTTTCCCCTTTGAGGGGGGAGCTGACTGGTGGTGATTTAACCCGAGGGTCACCACACCTCGGGCGAGGGTCAAGGTTGAGAAGGCGGGGCTTCATGGGTAACCTCAGCCGGGATGGGGATTGGCCCACGCTGCCAGCCTCGCTCCGCATCACAAACCAGCTGTCCAGCCCACTGAGCTAAACCGGCCCCCACTTGAATATTGAAACTTACGGGATACTGCGAGGCCTGGATAGAGTGGACGTGGAGAGGATGTTTCCTCTTGTAGGAAAAACTAGAAGCAGAGGTCACAGGGCGTCATTCTCCGACCCCCCAGAGGGTCGGAGAATGGCCGTTGGCCACCGTGAATCCCGCCCCCGCCGGTTGCCGAAGTCTCCGAAGGGAGAAAAGTTGGCGGGGCGTTAATGGCGCCGCAGACGTCGGAGAATGGCACGGGTCTACGCAAGGCAGCCGATTTTGGGCCTGCCGATATTCTCCCGTCTGGATGGGCCGAAGTCCCGTCGACGTGATGACCGTTCACGTCGACGTAAATCAAAACTCCTTTTCATCGGCGTGACCCTGTGCTCCAGGTTCACGCTGACCAGCGTGGAGGTGAGTGATGGCCTGGGGGGTTGGCCGCTGGGCAGGCGATGGCGTGGCCGCAGTCTGAATGTGTGGGGAGAGGTGTGTCTCGGGTTGTGTGTGTGTGTGTGCGGCGGGGGGTGTGGTTAGTGTGGGCTGGGCTCCGGGGGAGTGCCAGGAGGGGGATCAGTGCCGGGGAGGGGGATGGGGGTCCGTGCCGGGGAGGAGGATGGGGGGTCCGTGCCGGGGAGGGGGATGGGGGGGTCCGTGCCGGGGAGGAGGATGGGGGGTCCATGCCGGGGAGGAAGATGGGGGGTCCGTGCCGGGGAGGGGGATGGGGGGGGGCCTGTGCCGGGGAGGAGGATGGGGGGTCCGTGGCGGGGAGGGGGGGCCTGTGCCGGTGAGGAGGATGGGGTCTGTGCCGGGGAGGGGGTGGGGGGGGGCGTGCCGGGGAGGAGGATGGGGTCCGTGCCGGGGAGGGGGATGGGGGGGGCCATGCCGGGGAGGAGGATGGGGGGCCCGTGCCGGGGAGGGGGGGTGCGAGGGCAAGTGAGTTGGTCCACCTGGCCAGGTGCCAGCCTCCAACAGTTGGACCCATGCGGTCCATGCCACCTGGCTGGGGGGAGGAGGGGATATGGGCAATGATGACATGTCGTCGTTTCCCCCCCCCCCCCCAAACCAGGCCGTCATGTTTTCCGATCATCCAGCGATGTTGGCCGCCGTGGTGGCAGCCGCTCATGTCTATGTTGCCCTGGATGAGGAGGAGGAGGAGGAGGAGGAGGAGCGTGCCAGAGAGGCGGCGCAGGCTGCCGCAGAGGGGCAGGCGGCAGCCGCCCAGGCTGGAGGGACACCTGACCGACAGGACGAGGAGGGGGAGGAGGACGTCGCGGCCCCACAGCAACGGAGGCACCCGAGGGCGCCCCATGTGTACCGGCCCCGGCAGTCATACCAGGACCTCACGGACCGGGAATGCAGGAGGAGACTCCGGATGAGGCGGGAAACCGTAGCACACATCTGCCACCTGCTGGCACACCTGTCACCGCGTGGCACTGGCGGGGGACACCCTCTCCCCGTGTCCGTCAAGGTTACGGTTGCCCTGAACTTTTATGCAACGGGGTCATTCCAGGCATCGAGTGGGGACCTGTCCGGCATATCGCAGACATCGGTGCATCGGTGCATCCGGGCAGTGACAGACGCTCTATATGCCATGGCGCACCGCTACATCCGCTTCCCCGTGGACCAGGCCAGCCAAGATGCCCGGGCCGTGGGCTTCTCTGCCGTGGCCGGGTTCCCCATGGTCCAGGGCGCGATCGATGGGATGCACGTCGCCGTGCGGCCACCTGCAGAGAACAGGGCCGTGTTCACCAATAGGAAGGGGACCTATTCGATGAACATACAGGTGGTCTGCGACCACCGCATGATGATCCTGCACGTCTGCGCCCGTTACCCGGGCAGTGTACACGACTCATACGTGTTGTCGCGGTCATCCATCACCGGCATGTACGAGGGATGCCATCCCCGGCTGAGGGGCTGGTTGCTGGGCGACAGGGGCTACCCATTGCGATCGTGGCTGATGACGCCTATACGGAGGCCACGCAATGAGGCGGAGAACCGCTACAATGATGCCCATGTAGCGACAAGGGGAGTGATCAAGAGGTGCTTTGGCGTGCTGAAGATGCGTTTCAGGTGCCTGGACCTCTCTGGGGGCGCCCTCCAGTATCGGTCAGATAGGGTCGGCCGCATCCTTGTGGTGTGCTGCGTCCTGCACAACATAGCCCAGCAGAGGGGCGATGTGCCGCAGGCAGAGGAGGGCGGAGTGGAGGAGCAGCAGGAAGAGGCGCAGTCCTCCCCAGATGAGGGGGATGGGGGTAATGGTCAGGGCAGACGGGGTAGACACAGGCGGGTGGCTGTCCACCGTTACCGGCTGGCCCAGCGGGCACGGGACAGGCTGATAGCTGCCCGCTTCACTGACTAGATGGGCGTGGGAATCGGGTAGTATGGCCACAGACCGCACACCATGACAACAGCCGACCACCCACGCCCCCCACCCATCCACCCACCCAGCACCCTCACCCTCCTCCCCAACCCCACCCACCCCACCCGCATGCACACCACCCCCCCCATTGCCGATCCACCTGCGGCACAACGGGCCGGGCTCACACAGTTGCGGGTGGACGCGTGTCTATTGCAGGCCATGGAGAAATGATGACAACCCGCCCTGCGATGAGCTCCTGGCTCCACATCGTTGGACTATGTCTGACCCATGGCCACAGTACCACCATCCACCCGGACCATCCCTGCATGCGGCTGTGACACTGCAGCGCACGGTCCCGTCCTCTGCCCGGGGGGATGTTGATGGCGGCCCAGGGGGAAGGGGCAGACTCACTTGGGGCTGAGGTAAGACCACCCCTCACACACACACTTGCGCTCAACGTACATGACACCCCCGCACGCTTTGGACAGAGCACAAAGGCAGCTTCTGTAGGTGTAACATTGACTTTAATAACCAAAGGAGTTCATGCACGTGCCCTAGCCCCTAAAACTCATCTGTGCCCTGCACTCGTGCCAACTTACTCAGTGTCTAATTGTTTGGCCTTACGGGCCCTTTGACTACGTCTACGTGGTTCCCCAGACGGTACAGCAGAACTGGAGGTGGACTCCTGTGATTCCTGCCCTCTGACACGGGATCCCTTTGGCGGCCGTTTCCTGGGGCGTCCTGGCCTAGATGGGCCAGGCTGCAGCCCGGGCGACTGGGATGGCGAGCTGCCAGCCTGTCCTGCCCGTTGCCCACCCGATGCACCTGGGACGGAAGGGGGGGAGTCCGAGGTGTCGCGGTGTTCCGGGACCTCCCCTACAGGGGGAGCCGGGACGGACCACACCACCTCCTCCTCCCTCGGGGTGCCCGATGGCCCCCAGGCCTCTACATGGGTGGGGGATGCGAACGGACTGGCCATCCGACGCCCCCCCGACATCTGGCGCTGCCAGTCCTGGAGGCCCGTGCTGGTATCGACAGGGGTCTGCAGGTTTGCAGCCATGGAGCCCAGGGGATTGGCAAACCCTGTCTGTGACTGTGCGACCCTAACTGTCTGTAACTGTGCGACGCCGGCTCGCACATGGCCAATGGCGCAGATGCCCTCAGCGATGGCCTGCAGAGACTGGGCCATGGCCTGCAGAGACTGGGCCATGGCTTGCAGAGACTGGGCCATGGCCTGCAGAGACTGGGCCATGGCCTGCAGAGACTGGGCTATGGCCTGCTGAGACTGGGCCATGGCCTGCAGAGACTGGGCTATGGCCTGCTGAGACTGGGCCATGGCCTGCTGAGACTGGGCCATGGTGTTGAGCGCCTCTGCCATCTGGCGCTGGCACTGGCTCATGGCCTCCTGTGAGAGGGCAGCCATGTCCTGGGCCACAGACGCGGCCTGCACGGAAAGTCCCAGGCCTTGCAAACCGTTCCCCATGTCTGACACCGTCGCACCCATTGCCTCCACCGCGGACGCCCACCCGTGCGGTGTCAGCCTGGGTGGCACGTATGACCGGCACCACTCCCAGCTCCTGGACGCGGGTGGACTCCTCCACCTGCGACTGCAGCCGCCGCAAGCCGGCCGTCACCCTCTTCGCTCGTCTCCGGGTCGGTGGTTGCATCGGATCTATGTGTGGGTGTGGTAACTCCAGGAACCCGGGATCCATCTGGGCGGTAGATGTTCGCTTGGGCTGGGCTGCCCTCCGACCGCCCGGCCCCTCTGCTGCTCCTACCTCCACCTGCTGTACCGGGACAGCTGTGTTGTGCGCACCAGTGAGTGTACCAGACGCCTCATCACGAAAGTGCCCAACCGAGGTGAGTGTTTCTGCGATGGTGGAGGGTGTTGGTGACAGCAGTGGCGTTGTGTCGTGCTCTTCGTCCCACTCTGAGTCCATGGCACTTTGGGGTGGGGGTTCGTCTCCACCCATCCACTCTGTGTCACTGTCCGGTATTTCGTCTTCCTGGGTAGTGCTGTCCCGGGTAGGGGTGTCCCGGGTAGGGGTGTCCCGGGTAGGGGTGTCCTGGGTAGTGGTGTCCTGGATAGTGGTGTCCTGGGTAGTGGTGTCCTGGCTCGGCTGTGACGGGGGCCTGTGGCTGCCCCTCTCGTCGCTGGGTGGCACACGCCTGCATCGTCGCTCCCGCACGTGACAGGGGTGTCGTCTCCCTGTTGCTCCAGGTCTCTCCGTCTCCCGTGGTCTCCAAGGGACATCCTGCGGGCGTCGCATGCCGGAGGGTCCGGGTCTCTCCGTCTCCCGTGGTGTGCGAGGGGCATCCTGTGGGCGTCGCATGCCGGAGGGTCCGGGTCTCTCCGTCTCCCGTGACCTCCGAGGGGCATCCTGCGGGCGTCGCATGTCGGAGGGTCCGGGTCTCTCCATCTCCCGTGGTGTGCGAGGGGCATCCTGTGGGCGTCGCATGCCGGAGGGTCCGGGTCTCTCCGTCTCCCGTGGCCTCCGAGGGGCATCCTGCGGGCGGTCTGCATCTGCGGGGATGGGTGCCTGGACGTTTGCTCCTGCGATACACAATGAAGCATGCATGGTTAGACATCAGGCAGTGATCAGGTGATACGGGGAGGGGGATATCGAGGAGGGGGATATAGGGGAGGGGGGATATGGGGACGGGCTGTCGGTGGCTCACTTGCTAGTACGCCCCCGACCTCTGCATCAGCAACCTCCCGGTCCTCAGGTCCGCCAGCCAGTTCCAGGGCCCTTTCCTCGTGTTCGGTCAATGGCCTCTCATCAGCGGGGCCTCCTCCAGTCCTCACATGCTCCCTTTTGTTGTGTGCGCGTTTCTCCTGTGGCGGGGGTGGTGGCAGGGGTAAAAGGCAACAGTGTTAGGCAGGTATATGAATGCACGCCATCGGTTGCGTGTGCATTGCAGAGGTTAAGGTTAGGGCTGGATTCACTTGGGGATATGGGGGATATGGGGGAGGGGGGATATGGGGGAGGGGGGATATGGGGGAGGGGGTTATGGAGGAGGGGGGATATGGGAGAGGGGGGATATGGGGGAGGGGGCATATGGGGGAGGGGGCATATGGGGGAGGAGAGCTATGGGGGACATGGGGGAGGGGGGATATGGGGGAGGGGGATATGGGGAGGCAGGATATGGGGGAGGGGGGATATGGGGGAGGGGGGATATGGGGGAGGGGGATATAGGGGATATGGGGGAGGGGAGATATGGGGGATAGGGGGGATATGGGGAGGGGGAATATAGGGGATATGGGGGAGGGGGTTATGGAGGAGGGGGGATATGGGGGAGGGGGGATATGGGGGAGGGGGGATATGGGGGAGGAGAGCTATGGGGGACATGGGGGAGGGGGTATATGGGGGAGGGGGGATATGGGAGGCGGGATATGGGGGAGGGGGGATATGGGGGAGGGGGGTATGGGGGAGGGGGATATGGGGAGGGGGATATGGGGGAGGGGGATATGGGGGAGGGGAGATATGGGGGAGGGGAGATATGGGGTATATGGGGGAGGGGGGATATGGGGGAGGGGGGATATGTGGGAGGGGGGATATGGGGGAGGGGGGATATGGGGGAGGCTCACCCTGCCTGCTCTGACGAGGTTGTTCACCTTCTTGTGGCACTGGGTGCCTGTCCGTGGTGTTAGGGCCACAGCGGTGACGGCCTCTGCCACTTCCCTCCACAGACGCCGGCTGTGACGTGGGGCAACTCTGCGGCCGTGCCCGGGATACAGGGCCTCCCTCCTCTGCTCCACCGCGTCCAGGAGCGCCTCCACATCCCGTGACTCGAACCTCGGGGCTGAGCGACGGCCAGCCATCCAGTCGGGTGTTCCGGTTGGGTGGGGGGGAGCAGCGCGGCCTTATGAGCCGTCACGCCGTGCGGCGTGTATGACGCTGCACGGCGTGAACCACGTGAGCAAGCGCGGATCCAGTCACGTCGCTGCTAGCCCATTTCGGGCCGGAGACTTCACGACGATTTTTGTGGCGTGACGCAGGTCGGATTTGCGCTGTTTTTTGCGCCGATCGGCGGAATTTGCGCCGATAACGGAGAATTTCGCCCACAATCTCAGACTGAAGGGCCGATCCTTTAAAACAGAGATGAGGAGGAATTTCTTCAGCCAGAGGGTGGGGAATCTGTGGAACTCTTTGCCGCAGAAGGCTGTGGAGGCCAATTCACTGAGTGTCTTTAAGACAGAGATAGAAAAGTTCTTGATCAATAAGGGGATCAGGGGTTATGGGGAGAAGGCAGGAGAATGGGGATGAGAGAATATCAGCCATGATTGAATGGCGGAGCAGACTCGATGGGCCGAGTGGCCTAATTCTGCTCCTGTGCCTTATGGTCTAGAATGTCTACGCTGCATCTATGCCTCAAATCTCACCTCAGAGACTCTGGCTGGGCACCATTTAGCACGGGTTCCCGCAAACATGGACCAGGCGGAATGGCATTTGGGGAGGGGTTCTCACAGGCGATGAGAGGTCCCCAAGTCATCGGCCTCTGGGCGGGATGGCACCTTGGCACTGCCCCCTAGGAATCCTGGAAGTACGTGTGCCCAGGTGGCATCTTGCCCGTGCCAGGGATGGGCCCGGGGTTGCCCTGCCCTTATGTGGTGGGGTGAGGGGAACTCGAGGTATTGTTGAGGGGGGCGGGGGGGGGGGGTTGTCAAGAGATCTAAATGGTGGCCCAATCCCTTTCTGTACTGGCAAGCTGAGCCCCTCAGTGTAGGATTGGAGGTAAGTGCAGCCTCGGTAGGGTCTCTGTGCCAAGACCCGAAACAGAACAGAGTCCCGTTTAATAGCGGGGCCGTTCTCGTCACTGCTCGTGCTGGGAAACACCCCACTAAACACGCCCACAACAGGGTTCTGTGGGTCTTTTCCTTTAAATCGCTCCCATTATTTTGATTTGATAAATTTCCTTTCTAGTTTTTGTTTATGGGCCAATGTTCCATTAAGGGATGATTAGGCCGAGACTTTTTAAATCCAGACCAGACCGAGATGTCAAGTCCCCCTCCCTCCAACAGGTGGTCAGTGACCAGTTATAAACCTCCAGATGATCCCCTCTGTATCTTGTATTCAAAACCAGCCCAAAGGGAAAAGGGCAATTCTCGCTGCGAGAGGACCACCCAATAGCTAGTGTGGAGAGTGTGGAGACAATTCATCCCCTGCTCCCCATAGCGACACTCATCAGGAATTCACCCCCTGCTCCCCACAGAGACACTCATCAGGAATTCACCCCCTGCTCCCGACAGAGACACTCATCAGGAATTCACCCCCTGCTCCCCACAGAGACACTCATCAGGAATTCACCCCCTGCTCCCGACAGAGACACTCATCAGGAATTTGGGGCTCAGGAATGTTTTGGGGAATCGAAAGAATCCAACCAGGAAACTGGTTGGGGTTGAGAAGAATGGTGGGGGATCTCCAAGAACCCTATAAAATTCTAACAGGACTGGACAGGGTAGATGCAGGAAGGATGTTCCCGATGGTGGGTGTGTCCAGAACCAGGGGTCACAGTCTGAGGATACGGGGCAGACCATTTCGGACAGAGATGAGGAGAGATTTCTTCACCCAGAGAGCGGTGAGTCTGTGGAATTCATTACCACAGGAAGTAGTTGAGTCCAAAACATTGTATGTTTACAAGAAGCAGTTTGATAGAGCACTTGGGGTGATGGGGTTCAAAGGATATGGGGGGAAAGCGGGATTAGGCTATTGAGTTGGATGATCAGCCATGATCATAATGAATGGGGGAGCGGGCTCGAAGGGCAGAATGGCCTCCTGCTGCTTCTAGTTTTTATGTTTCTATGGATGTCGATTGGAATTTCATCATTCGTCCTTCAATTGCCCCACTCAACAAAGTAACCCCTTCCCACTTTTTGTTTTCTGATATTTTTATAACTAATAAACAAAAGCAAAAATAAATTGCAGAGCTGCATGGACAGGCCATGGGATGGAGTGAGTGAGACCATTTAGTTGTTCTGTTAAAGATCCAGCAGGGAGCTGATGAGCTGATTGGCCTCCATCATTGTATCATTGAAATTGTCCATTCGTGACTTGGGTGATGGCATAGCAAGCCATATCCAAATTTGCTGATGATGCAGAGATAGGCGGCATTGTAGACAGTCGAGATGGTGGCATAAACTTGCATGGAGACACTGACAGACAAGGTGAATGGGCAAAATGCAGCAGATGGAATTTAATGTCAGCAAGTGTGAGGTTATCCATTTTGGACCAAAAAAGGATCGAGCAGAATACTTTCTAAATGGAAAGAGGTTGGGTACAGCGGGTGTCCAAATAGACTTGGGGGGAGGGGGGGGGGGCGGAGACAGGTGCAAAGGTCCTTAAAATGCCAGGAACAAATGCAGAAAATAATCAAGAAGGCTAATGGAATGCTAGTCTTTATAGCTGGAGGATTGGAGTATAAAGCCACAGGGGTTATTCTGTAGCTATACAAAACCCTGGTTAGACCCCACTGGGAGTCACTGTCAGCAGTGGTTCAGGGCACCACACCTTAGGAAGGATATTTTTGGAGAGAGTGCAACGTAGGTTTAGAAAAATGTTACCTGGACTACAGGAGTTAGGAGGAGAGATTATTCAAATTAGACCGGTTTTCTCTAGAATTTAGAAGGTTAAAGGGTGATCTGATCGAAGTCTTCAAGATATTAACAGGAAAAGACAGATAAAGACAAAACTATTTCCATTGGTTGGAGATTCTAAAACTAGGGGCATAGTCCAAAAATAATAAAGATTATTATTATTATTATTATAAATTAGGGCCAGACCGTTCAGGAGAGATGTTCGGAAGAACTTCGACACTCAAAGGGTGGTAGAGGTTTGGAACTCTCTCCCACACACAGCAGGTGAAGCAAGGTCTGTTCTTTTTTCTTTCCTTTTTTTAAAATTTAGAGTACCCAATTATTTTTTTCCAATTAAGGGGCAATTTAGCGTGGCCAATCCACCTACCCTGCACATCCTTGGGTTGTGGGGGGAAACCCACGCAGACACGGGGAGAATGTGCAAACTCCACCCGGACAGTGACTCAGGGCCGGGATTCGAACCCGGGTCCTCAGCGCCGTAGGCTGCAGTGCTATCCACTGTGCAGCATGCTGCCGTGAACAATTGTTAATTTTAAATCTGAGATAGATGGATTTTTGTTCAGCAAAGATTGGATTGGATTTTGTTTATTGTCACGTGTACCGAGGTACAGTGAAAAGTATTTTTCTGCGAGCAGCTCAAACAGATCATTTAGTACATGGAAAGAAAATACATAATAGGGCAACACAACATATACAATGTAACAACATGAGCACCGGCATCGGATGAAGCATACAGGGTGTAGTGTTAACGAGGTCAGTCCATAAGAGGGTAATTTAGGAGTCTGGTGACAGTGGGGAAGAAGCTGTTTTTGAGTCTGTTCGTGCGTGTTCTCAGACTTCTGTATCTCCTGCCCGATGGAAGAAGATATTAAGGGATTTGGGCCAAAAGCAGGTACATAGAGTTAGATCACAGATCAGCCATGATCTCACTGAGTGGCGGGGCAGGTTTGAGGGGCTGAATGGTCTACTCCTCTTCCTATGTAGAACATGAAGATAAATACACATTTCCCTGAGTTTCTTCCGAGATTTATCTTTAATTCCTGGAGCCTTCAGCCCTAAAACCCTACCTGAGCTGGATTGGAAACTGTTTTGTTTCCCTTGATATTGGGACGTGGAAACAAAAAGAGGCCATTCAGCCCCTTGGGCCTGTTCCACCATTCAATGGAATCATGGCTGATCTGAAATCTAACTCCAAATACCCATCGTTGACCCACAATAACAATTTACCTTTGCATAGCGCCTTTACCAAATTGAAATGTCCCAAGACACCTCACAAGGACATTACAAACCAAAATTTCACACCTGGACTCACAAGAAGATGTTAGATCAGGTGACCAAAATCTTGGCCGAAGAGGTGGGTTTTAAGGAGGAGAAAGGCGCAGAGGGTGTGGGGGGGGGGGGGAATGCTGGGCAGCTGAAGGCATGGCCGCCAATCGTGGAGCAATTAAACTCAAGGATGCTCAAAAAGACAGAATTAGAGGAGCTCAGAGACCTTGGAAGGTTGTAGAGCTGGAGGATGTAGTGATCTCTATATGTGTTAATACATGATTAGTTAATGTGCAGTCAGTACAGACAGATGATCACTAGATGGCAACACTAACAAGGACTATGTAAGGAGTTTCCCGCTCTTTCTGTAGGTTAGTGTGTGTAGTGCAGCTAGAGTGAAGACGTGACCAGATCAGAGTGTAGTGTATTATCATAATTGTTAGTTTAATATAATCTTAGTTAGTTATCTTACTCGTCAAAGTATTAAAGTGAAAGAACTCACAATTATATTATTTTATTACTCAATAAATAATTTGTCATGAACTGGAAGACTTTGACTGTTTATCACCAAATTCAATGCAACGCGGCAAGACAAATGAGTAATATTGATATTACATCTCTGCAATATGACAGAGGAGATTCCAGTGGTGGGCAGGGGTTGAAACCATGGGGGGGATTAATAAACAAGGATGAGAATTTTAAGGTGCTGCTTGATCAGGAAGCCAGGGTAGGCCAGGGTGATGGGTGATGGGGACTTGGTGCAAGTTAAGACATGAGCAGTAGAGTTTTAGATCATCTTTTATTCGTTCATGGGATGTGGGCGTCGCTGGCTGGGCCAGTATTTATTGCCCATCCATGAGGGCATTTAGGAGTCGACCACATAGCTGTGGGTCTGAGGTCACATGTAGGCCAGACCGGGTCAGGACGGCAGACCTCCTTCCCTAAAGGACATTAGTGAACCAGATGGGTTTTTACCACAATAGTTTCACGGTTAATATTAGACTTTTAATTCCAGACTTTCTTTTTTTTTATTGAATTTGAATTCCACCAACTGCCCTGGTGGGATTCGTACCCAGGTCCGCCCAGAGCACTACCCTGGGTCTCTGCATTACTAGTTCAGTGACAATACTCATTCTTCCAGCGGAGCGGGCAGAAAGGGGAGCGATTTTTGGAGGGGAGAGCTGGAAGGTAAGCTGAGTTTTTTATTGTTAACTTACTTTTCGGAGCAGGAGATCGGAAGTCGGTCGTGGGGAGACCTGGGAAGGTTGTATTACCCAATAAATTTGAACCCAATAAACCCAAGACACTACACGTGTAAAGTCTCCCACCCTCTCTCCTCCTCTAACCTAAAAAAAAAGACTGAGTGCTGTCAGCAGGTGAGCTATTTACTTTTCTTTTTCTCTTTTACTGGGAGACTAAGTAGAGGGGATGGCAGCTAGGGCAGTGGAATGTTCCTCCTGCAGAATGTCCGAGGTAAGGGAGACCACCGGTGTCCTTGCTGGCTTCACCTGTGGGAAGTACAGGCATCTCCAGCTCCTCACAGACCGTGTTAGGGAACTGGAGCTGGAGGAACTGAGGATCATTCGGGAAGCTGAGGGGGTGATAGATAGAAGCTACAGGGACATAGTTACACCTGAGAACAAAGGTAGCTGGGTAACAGTTAGAGGTGGGAAGTGGAGGAAGCAGTCAGTGCAGGGATCCCTGTGGTTGTTCCTCTCAACAATAAGTATACCGCCTTGGATACTGTTGGGGGGGATTACCCAGCAGGGGTAGGCTGCAGTGACCGGGTCTCTGGCTCGAGGTCTGGTTCTGGGGCTCAGAAGGGAAGGTGGGAGATTAGGAGAGCAGTAGTTATAGGGGACTCAATAGTTAGAGGTACAAACAGGCGGTTCTGTGGGCACGGACGAGACTCTCGGATGGTTTGTTGCCTCCCGGGTGCCAGGGCCAGGGATGTCTCGGATCGTGTTTTCAGGATCCTTAAGGGGGAGGGGGAGCAGCCAGAAGTCGTGGTGCACATTGGTACCAACGATGTAAGTAGGAAAAAGGGTGTGGATGTAATAAATGAGTTTAGGGAGTTAGGCTGGAAGTTGAAAGCCAGGACAGACAGAGTTGTCATCTCTGGTCTGTTGCCGGTGCCACGTGATAGCGAGGCTAGGAATAGGGAGAGAGTGCAGCTGAACACGTGGCTGCAGGAATGGTGTAGGAGGGAGGGCTTCAGGTATTTGGATAATTGGAGCGCATTCTGGCACTGTTAATTAGAGATAGTATAACAGCTGCAGAAAGGCAGTTCGAGGAGTATCACCCTATTGAGGTAGTATGGGTTGAAGTCAGAAATAGAAAAGGAGCAGTCGCCTTGTTGGGAGTTTTCTATTGGCCCCCCAATAGTAGCAGAGATGTGGAGGAACAGATTGGGAAACAGATTTTGGAAAGGTGCAGAAGTCACAGGGTAGTAGTCATGGGTGACTTCAACTTCCCAAATATTGAGTGGTAACTCTTTAGATCAAATAGTTTGGATGGGGTGGTGTTTGTGCAGTGTGTCCAGGAAGCTTTTTTAACACAGTATGTAGATTGTCCGACCAGAGGAGAGGCCATATTGGATTTGGTACTTGGTAATGAACCAGGGCAAGTGATAGATTTGTTAGTGGGGGAGCATTTTGGAGATAGTGACCACAACTCTGTGACTTTCACTTTAGTAATGGAGAGGGATAGGTGCGTGCAACAGGGCAAGGTTTACAATTGGGGGAAGGGTAAGTACGATGTTGTCAGACAAGAATTGAAGTGCATAAGTTGGGAACATAGGCTGTCAGGGAAGGACACAAGTGAAATGTGGAACTTGTTCAAGGAACAGACACTACGTGTCCTTGATATGTATGTCCCTGTCAGGCAGGGAAGAGATGGTCGAGTGAGGGAACCATGGTTGATAAGAGAGGTTGAATGTCTTGTTAAGAGGAAGAAGGAGACTTATGTAAGGCTGAGGAAACAAGGTTCAGACAGGGCGTTGGAGGGATACAAGATAGCCAGGAGGGAACTGAAGAAAGGGATTAGGAGAGCTAAGAGAGGGCATGAAAAATCTTTGGCGGATAGGATCAAGGAAAACCCCAAGGCATTTGATAAAGTTCCCCATGGTAGGCTTATGCAGAAAGTAAGGAGGCATGGGATAGTGGGGAATTTGGCCAGTTGGATAACGAACTGGCTAACCGATAGAAGTCAGAGAGTGGTGGTGGATGGCAAATATTCAGCCTGGATCCCAGTTACCAGTGGCGTACCGCAGGGATCAGTTCTGGGTCCTCTGCTGTTTGTGATTTTCATTAATGACTTGGATGAGGGAGTTGAAGGGTTGGTCAGTAAATTTGCAGACGATACAAAGATTGGTGGAGTTGTGGATAATGAGGAGGGCTGTTGTCGACTGCAAAGAGGCATAGATAGGATGCAGAGCTGGGCTGAGAAGTGGCAGATGGAGTTTAACCCTGAAAAGTGTGAGGTTGTCCATTTTGGAAGGACAAATATGAATGCGGAATACAGAGTTAACGGTAGGATTCTTGGCAATGTGGAGGGGCAGAGAGATCTTGGGGTCTATGTTCATACATCTTTGAAAGTTGCCACTCAAGTGGATAGAGCTGTGAAGAAGGCCTATGGTGTGATAGCGTTCATTAACAGAGGGATTGAATTTAAGAGCCGAGAGGTGATGATGCAGCTGTACAGAACTTTGGTAAGGCCACATTTGGAGTACTGTGTACAGTTCTGGTCGCCTCATTTTAGGAAGGATGTGGAAGCTTTGGAAAAGGTGCAAAGGAGATTTACCAGGATGTTGCCTGGAATGGAGAGTAGGTCTTACGAGGAAAGGTTGAGGGTGCTAGGCCTTTTCTCATTAGAACGGAGAAGGATGAGGGGCGACTTGATAGAGGTTTATAAGATGATCAGGGGAATAGATAGAGTAGACAGTCAGAGACTTTTTCCCCGGGTGGAACAAACCATTACAAGGGGACATAAATTTAAGGTGAA
This sequence comes from Scyliorhinus torazame, assembly GCF_047496885.1. Lineage (NCBI taxonomy): Eukaryota > Metazoa > Chordata > Chondrichthyes > Carcharhiniformes > Scyliorhinidae > Scyliorhinus > Scyliorhinus torazame. Next base: position 207,304,919 of record NC_092721.1, on the reverse strand, counting down.
TGGTGGAAGATATAGGGGGGATGTCAGAGGTAGGTTCTGAGGTACCCTCAATAACGACGCTTAGAGTGTAAACGGTAAAGAAGGCTTTATTAGACTAAGAACTATGCTAGAGCTGAGACAAGTGCTGACTGCTGCACAGCCCATGAGGCAGCCCTTTATGTACGGCTCACAGATGGGCGGAGCCAGAGGCGGAGTCCCCAGGGTTCCAAGCCCGGTCTTAAAGGGGACATCACCTTACATGATGATAAGGCAGTAACCGTTCATCACATTCACCCCCTGTTTAAAAAGAGTCCGGCGGGGGTGAAGTGCCATCATAGGTCCATCCGTCTCGGTGGCCGGATCGTCCTCATCGACCTCCTCAATTCGGGCGGTGGTGCAGCGGGCACGGACGTCCCGGTTGAGGGCACATCCGGGAGCACAGCGGTCGGAGCTTCAGTCCGGGTCGGGGCGGGGGGACTAGACAGGGCCGGGGGTAGCGGTGCCGGCGCCGGTGGGGTGTGTAAAGGGGGAGGCGCAAGGGGGGGCACGCGGTAGGTGTAGGGCCGAAAGGGGATGTGTTATAGGGGGCACTGGGTCTTGCAGGGGAGCGGCGTGGGAAGGGGCGTCTGTGGTGGAGGATCCAGCGGGTGCCAGATCCCGGAGGGAAACCGTATCTTGCCTGCCGTCGGGGTACTCAACGTAGGTGTAACTGGGGTTGGCGTGGAGCAGTCGGGCCTTTTTGATCAGGGGGTCCGTTTTATGGCTCCTCGCGTGCCTCCGGAGAAGAACAGGTCCCGGAGCCATCAGCCAAGGTGGAAGCGAGACCCCGGAGGTAGACTTCCTGGGGAAGACAAACAAGCGGTTGTGAGGGCTTTCATTCGTGGCCGTGCAGAGGAGCGACCTAATGGAGTGTAGGGCATCGGGTAGGACCTCCTGCCAGCGGGTGGTTGGGAGATTTCTCGACCGTAGGGCCAGAAGGACAGCCTTCCACACGGTCGCGTTCTCCCTCTCCACCTGCCCGTTTCCCCGTGGGTTATAGCTGGTCGTTCTGCTCGAGGCAATGCCTTTGCTGAGCAGATACTGACGCAGTTCATCGCTCATGAACGATGTACCCCGGTCGCTGTGGATATAAGCGGGGAAACCGAACAGGGTGAAGGTGCTGTGCAGTGCCTTAATCACCGTGGCTGAGGTCATGTCGGGGCAGGGAATGCCGAATGGAAAACTGGAGAACTCATCGATCACGGTGAGGAAATAGACATAACGATTGGTGGACGGGAGGGGCCCCTTGAAGTCCACGCTCAGTCGCTCAAAGGGACCCGAGGCCTTCACGAGCCGAACCTTGTCTGGCCGATAGAAGTGCGGTTTGCACTCCGCACAGACCTGGCAGGCCCTGACCATGGCCTTGACCTCCTTGGTTGAGTAAGGTAGGTTGCGGGACTTGATGAAATGGACGAGCCGGGTAACCCCCGGGTGGCAGAGGTCATTGTGGATGGCTTGCAGGCGGTCCTCCTGCGCGTTGGCGCATGTGCCGCGGGACAGGGCATCTGGGGGCTCGTTGAGCTCCCCTGGACGATACTTGATATCGTACGAGTAGGTGGAGAGTTCGATCCTCCACCTCAAAATTTTATAGTTTTTTATTTTGCCCCGTTGCGTGTTATCGAACATATAGGCGACCGACCGTTGGTCGGTGACGAGGGTAAACCTCCTACCGACGAGGTAGTGTCTCCAGCGCCGCACAGCCTCCACAATGGCTTGTGCCTCCTTTTCGACTGCAGAGTGTCGAACCTCGGAGGCGGTGAGGGTTCGGGAGAAGAACGCTACTGGTCTGCCTCCTTGATTGAGGGTAGCAGCCAGGGCGATGTCTGATGCATCGCTCTCTACCTGGAAAGGGATGGTTTCATCCACCGCGTGCATAGCGGCCTTGATGATGTCGGCCTTGATGCGGTTGAAGGCCAATTGAGCCTCAGCCGAGAGGGGAAAAGTGGTGGTCTTTAGGAGTGGGCGGGCTTTGTCCGCATACTTGGGGACCTACTGGGCGTAATAAGAGAAAAGCCCCAAGCACCGTTTGAGGGCCTTGAGGCTGCGGGGGAGAGGGAGTTCCTTAAGGGGGCGCATGCGGTTGGGGTCGGGACCTAGGACCCCGTCTTCCACGACATAGCCGAGGATGGCCAGCCGGGCGGTGTGGAAAACGCATTTGCCCTCGTTATAGGTCAAGTTAAGGACTCGGGCGGTCTGGAGGAACTTTTCGAGGTTTGCGTCATGGTCCTGCTGATCATGGCCGCAGATTGTGACATTGTCCAAGTACGGGTATGTAGCCCTCAAACCATACTGGTCCACCATTTGGTCCCTCGCCCTTTGAAAGACGGAGACCCCATTTGTGACACCAAAGGGGACCCTGAGGAAGTGGAAGAGCCGGCCGGCTGCTTCGAAGGCAGTATACGGGCAGTCTTTTGGTCGGATGGGGAGCTGGTGGTTGGCGGATCTGAGGTCGGCCATGGAAAAGACTTGGTATTGGGCGATCCGATTTACCATTTCCGCGATGCGAGGAAGGGGGTACGCATCAAGCTGCGTGAATCGGTTTATGGTCTGGCTATAATCCACGACCATCTGTTTCTTCTCCCCGACCGGACTACCACCACTTGCGCTCTCCAAGGGCTGTTGCTAGCCTCGATGACCCCCTCTCCCAGTAAACGCTGGACCTCTGACTTGATAAAAGCCATATCTTGGGCACTGTAGCGCCGGCTCCTGGTGGCGACGGGCTTACAGTCGGGAGTGAGGTTAGCGAATAGCGAGGGGGGTGCGCCTTTCAGTGTCGCAAGGCAGCACACCGTGAGGGGGGCAAGGGTCCGCCGAACTTCAGTGTCAGGCTTCGGTGGCTGCACTGGAAATCCAGTCCGAGCTGCGGGGGGCACAGAGGTGAGGGAGGATATAAAATTTGAAACGGGTGTATTTGGCGCCCTGGATTGAGAGATCCACAATACAGTACCCCTTGATTTGTACCGAGTGGGACCCGGATGCGAGGGCTATGGTTTGGGATGCGGGATGGGTGCGTAGGGAGCAGCGCCTTATCGTTTCAGGGTGGATAAAGCTCTCCGTGCTCCCGGAGTCGAAGAGGCATGCAGTGTCGTGCCCGTTGACCTGGACCTGCATCACAGAGTTCTGTAGGTGTTTTGGCCGAGTTTAGCCAAGGGTGATCGCTCCCACTCGCGGGTAGTCAGAGTCCTTAGCCGAGTCGGACTCGTAAAATGGCCGCCGCCGTCGGTCGCACGTGTCGGGTCGAAAAGATGGCCGCCGACAAGATGGCCGCTCCCATGATTCGCACGAGGCTGATGACGCGTCAGAAGGGGGCGTGTCGGGTCGGTGCGCAGCAGCATTGCGAGGCCTGCCGGCCAGAGAGCCTGATTTTCGGGCCGGCTGTTTTGTTTTTCTGGCCCCTGGGTCTGGCCAGGCAGACCCTCGCAAAATGCCCTTTCTTCCCGCAGTCGCTGCAGATCGCGGAGCGGGCTGGGCAGCATGGGCGTGGGTGCTGGCCCTGCCCGCAGAAGTAGCACGGTGTGCCCCCATGGTGAGCGGGTCGCCGTGTGGCGCAGGCCTGTAATACGTCTGAGTCTGAGGAAGTCCGGGGGGGGGGCTCGCAGAGTCCGCGGGGTACGTACCCAAGTTATGTCGGGCCACCTCCAGCGAGGAGGCGAGCATTAGCGTGTCCTGGATGTCTTTTGCCCCGTTTTCGAGCAGCCGCTGCCAGATGTAGGTCGAGCGGATGCCGGACACGAAAGCGTCTCTGATGTGCAGGTTCATATGGACTTCCCCTGTCACATCCTGATGGTCACAGTCCCTGGCAAGCGCGATGAGTTTCTCGACGAATTCGTCTAGCGATTGCCCCGAGCGCTGCCGGCAGGTAGAGAGCAGATGCCGGGCGTGTACCTCGTTGATGGGTTTGACAAACCGCTTGCGGAGTAACTCGACCGCCTCTTCATAAGTCGTCGCCTTTTCGAGCGTGGCGGAGATTCTGTGACTCACCTGGGCATGGAGTAGATGCAGCTTGCGTGGCCCCAGGATGGGAGTCTCTGCGGAGTCCAGGTAGGCCTCGAAGCACCGCAGCCAGTATTAAAAAATTTCCTTTGCCTCCGGTGTTCGTGTTTCCAGATTGAGCTTCTCTGGTTTTAGGCCTGCGTCCATCCTGAATCTAGTTTAGTCTAATAAATTGAGGTACCCTCAATAACGACACTTAGAGTATAAACGGTAAAGAAGGCTTTATTAGACTAAGAACTATGTTAGAGCTGAGACAAGTGCTGACTGCTACACAGCCCACAAGGCAGCCCTTTATATATGGCTCACAGATGGGCGGAGCCAGAGGCAGCGTCCCCAGGGTTCCAAGCCCGGTCGTAAAGGGGACATCACCTTACGTGATGATAAGGCAGTAACCGTTCATCACAGGTTCTTTACCCAGAGAGTAGTGGGGGCATGGAATGCACTGCCTGTGGAAGTAGTTGAGTCGGAAACATTAGGGACCTTCAAGCAGCTATTGGATAGGTACATGGATTACGGTAGAATGATTTAGTGTAGATTAATTTGTTCTTAATCTAGGACAAAAGTTCGGCACAGCATCGTGGGCCGAAGGGCCCGTTCTGTGCTGTATTTTCTATGTTCTATGTTCTTAATACCACTAAGCATCTCTCCTCATGGCCCAGGTATCATTCTGGTAAATCTGTGTTGCGCTGCTTCCGCCCGGACAGACACACTCTGACCCTGAGTTGACGTCTTCTCTTCCAGCCTGAGTACCTGAATCTGGAGGAACTCTGCGAGGACCTGGCCGTGGAATTGCTCGGAATGTGCCGGAATCAGAGTGAAGTGAACGCTGTGCTGAACGACTGCGGTGATGACGATGTGGAAGATGTGGACAACCAGACCTTTGAAGAAGGGATTCCCAACCTGGGAAGGCTTCGCCTTGCTGTCAACTACAATCAGAAGAGGGTGAGTCTAATTGGGCTGCCTGCTCTGGGTGGGGGGGGGGGGGGGGGGGGGCGCCTCCGGTTTCCTCCCACACGTCCCGAAAGACGAGCTGTTAGGTGAATTGGACATTCTGAATTCTCCCTCAGTGTACCCGAACAGGCGCCGGAATGTCGGCGACTAGGGGATTTTCACAGTAACTTCATTGCAGTGTTAATGTCAGCCTACTTGTGACACTAATAAAGATGATTAAAAAATAAGAATTTTATTTGTTTCAATTACATCACCACTCCTTTTGAAATGAAATGAAATGAAAATGGCTTATTGTCACAAGTAGGCTTCAAATGAAGTTACTGTGAAAAGCCCCTAGTCGCCACATTCCGGCGCCTGTTTCGGGGAGGCCGGTACGGGAATTTTTCAGCCAATCAGCTTGTCGAATGGTGGGGCAGGCTCGAGGGGCCGAGTTCCTTCCTGTGATTTAATTCCATCTTTACCTCCCAGCCAAGGTTGGGCCTTTTTTTGGGCTGTGGGGAATTTGTGTCTTTCACGAATGTATAATTGTTGCAAATTATGTCTTAAATCTTTACATGCTAGCGATTGTTTATATGCCAACATATCAGAGCTTGCCAGTGTCTTCAGCGTTGATTAGTTTTCTCTAATTGCCGCTGATGTCACCTTCGCCTCGACGGCCCCATTCTCTTCCCTACTCCCACTCTCTCTCCCTGACTCACTCTAATTATTTTTAACCCCAATCACAGACCCGCTCCAGAACCTTAATGTCACTCTTGCCACTTTCGAATCGACCCTTTCCCGAACCAAGGCCCACATCTAAAGCCCCGGAGGGTGACGGAGGGAGGGGGGGATTCCTGGGACAGTATTGCCGAGGGCTCAGTAACATTCTCACTTTGCCGCTGGCCTTTTCACATCTTACCGGGTGTCTTTCTTTCCTCCAGTTTGTGGCTCACCCCATTAGCCAGCAGGTACTCACCTCCATCTGGTGTGGCAAGCTGACCTGGTGGCGAGGCAGCAAAACCATCTCACTCATCGGTGTCTCCCTCGGGATGTTCCTCACCATGCCCCTGATCTGCATGTGCTACTGGGTTGCTCCCAAATCCAAGGTACGATTGGGGGAGGGAGATGGGGGATGTGTACTCTGGGGGGGAGGGTGTTGCTGTGGGAGGGGTATTGCTGTGGGAGGGGGTGTTGATGGGGGAGGGGGTGTTGATGGGGGAGGGGGTGTTGATGGGGGAGGGGGTGTTGCTGAGGGAGGGGGTGTTGATGGGGGAGGGGGTGTTGATGGGGGAGGGGGTGTTGATGGGGGAGGGGGTGTTGTTGGGGGAGGGGGTGTTGTTGGGGGAGGGGGTGTTGATGGAGGAGGGGGTGTTGATGGAGGAGGGGGGTGTTGCTGGGGGAGGGGGTGTTGCTGGGGGAGGGGGTATTGCTGGAGGAGGGGTATTGCTGAGGGAGGGGGTGTTGAGGGGGGAGGGGGTGTTGTTGGGGAGTGGGTGTTGTTGGGGAGTGGGTGTTGTTGGGGAGGGGTTTGTTGGGGAGGGGGCTGTTGCGGGTGATTGGGGGTGGGGAGGGGGATTGTTGGGGAGGGGGTTTGTTGGGAGGGGGGATGTTGGGGAGGGGGTTGGTGGGGAGGGAGGATGTTGGGGAGGGGATTGTTGGGTGTGATTGGGGTTGGGGAGGGGGTGGGGAGGGGTTTTTTGGGGAGGGGGTTGGTGGGGAGGGGTTTGTTGGGGAGGCGTTTGTTGGGGAGGGGGTTGTTGGGGGTGGGGTAGGGGGTTGTTGGGGGTGGGGTGGGGGATTGTTGGGCAGGGGGATTGTTGGGTAAGGGGGTTGTTGGGGAGGGGGAATGTTGGGGAGGGGATTGTTGGGGAAGGGGATTGTTGGGGAGGGGATTGTTGCGTAGGGGGATTGTTGGGGAAGGGGGTTGTTGGGAGGGGGAATGTTGGGGAGGGGATTGTTGGGCATGATTGGGGGTGGGGAGGGGTTTGTTAGGGACGGGGTTGGTGGGGAGGGGGGTTGTTGGGGAGGTTTTTTGGGGGGTTGATTGGGGTGGGGAGGGGGATTGATGGGGAAGGGGGTTGTTGGGAGGGGGATTGTTGGGGAGGGGGATTGTTGGGGAAGGGGATTGTTGGGGAGGGGGATTGTTGGGGAGGAGGATTGTTGGGGAGGAGGATTATTGGGGAAGGGGGTTGTTGGGGAGGGGGATTGTTGGGAGGGGGATTGTTGGGGAGGGGATTGTTGCGTAGGGGGATTGTTGGGGAAGGGGGTTGTTGGGAGGGGGATTGTTGGGGAGGGGATTGTTGGGCGTGATTGGGGGTGGGGTGTGGGTGGGGAGGGGTTTGTTAGGGAGGGGGCTGGTGCGGAGGGGGGTTGTTGGGGTGGGGTTTGTTGGGGGTGATTGGGGGTGGGGTGGGGAGGGTTTGTATTGGGGAAGAGGGGACGGATCCAGTGATGAGCTGCATTTCGATACCAACTTCCTGTCCTCCGCTGTCCCAGCCAATTACACACTTTGAAGTGTGGTTGCTGTTGAATTGTGGGGAAGACTAGTTGTTACCAGCAGATCCCACAAACAGCAACGTGACTATTGCAAGATAATCTGTGATGTGATATTGGCAGGTGGCATGGTGGCACTAGGGTTAGCACTGCTGCCTCACAGCTCCAGGTCCCAGGTTCAATTCCGGCCTCAGGTAATAATAATCACTTATTGTCACAAGTCGGCTTCAATTAAGGTACTATGAAAAGCCCCTAGTCGCCACATTCCGCCACATTCTGGCGCCTGTTCGGGGAGGCTGGTACAGGAATTGAACCCGTGCTGCTGGCCTTGTTCTGCATTACAAGCCAGCTGTTTAGCCCACTGTGCTAAACCATCTCCTGTCTGTGTGGAGTCTGCACGTTCTCCCCGTGTGTGCGTGGGTTTCCTCCGGGTGCTCCGGTTTCCTCCCACAGTCCAAAGATGTGCAGGTTAGGTGGATTGGCCAATGATAAATTGCCCTTAGTGTCCAAAAGGTTGGGTGGGGTTACTGGGTTACAGGAAACGGTGGAGGTGTGGGCTTGGGTAGGGTGCTCTTTCCAAGGGCCAATGCAGACTCGATGGGCCGAATGGCCTCCTTCTGCACTGTAAATTCTATGATTGTTCTAGGATTAGTTGAGGCACAGTTGGGGAAAATTCCTGCTCTTCTTCCAGCACTGACCGGGCGAATATATTCCACGAGGGGCTGGTTTAGCACAGGGCTAAATCGCTGGCTTTGAAAGCAAACCAAGGCAGGCCAGCAGCACGGTTCAATTCCTGTACCAGCCTCCCCGAACAGGCGCCGGAATGTGGCGACTAGGGGCTTTTCACAGTAACTTCACTTGAAGCCGACTTGTGACAATAAGGGATTTTCATTCATTTCAGTCACTAGAGAGGCCAGGTTCCTGACAACTTCTTTTCCAAAATCAATGATGAATCAGCTTCCTCCACCTCTGCAGGTCGAGTCTTTCTGATCCCAACAATTCTGAATGAAAATATATCTCCTCCTGTCCCCTTGAGATCTTCACCCAATGATGTGAAATCTCTGCCCTCTGGCTACTCACCCACTCCCCACGTGGTGAGTTTCTGCTCTCTCAACCCAATCAAAACTCATCGTTTTACAAGCTTCTGCTGGGTCCCCTCTAAACCTTCACCATTCAGAAAGATTCAGAAAGAATGTTCCCGATGGTGGGGGAGTCCAGAACTAGGGGTCGTAGTTTGAGGATAAGGGGTTAACCTTTAGGACTGAGGTGAGGAGAAATTTCTTCACCCAGAGAGCGGTGAATCTGTGGCATTCACTACCACAGAAAGTAGTTGAGACCAAAACATTGTGATTTCAAGAAGGAATTAGCTATAGCTCTTGGGGCTAACGGGATCGAGGGATATGGGGGGAAGGCGGGATCAGGGTATGGAACTTGATGATCAGCCATGATCAGAATGAATGGCGGAGCAGGTTCGAAGGGCCGAATGGCCTCCTCCTGCTTCTATGTTCCACGGAGAACAGGCCCAATTTTCACAACCGGTCTTCAAAACTGAGGTCCCTCATCCTTGTTGTTGAAAATAAATTCTTTGATGGGACGTGGGCCTCGCTGGCTTGAACCGATTGGTTTTCTCCGCCCTTTAGGGGGCATTTCAGAGTCAACCACATTGCTGTGGGTCTGGAGTCACGTGTGGGCCAGACCGGGTTAGGACAGCAGATTTCCTTCCCTAAAGGTCATGAGTGAACCAGATAGCAACGGTACTGGTCACCATTACTGAGACTAGATTTTCCACTCCAGATTTTATTCATTAGATTCCACCAGCGCCCCAGGTGGAATTGGAGCCCATGTCCTTCGAGCATTAGCCTGGGTTCCCTGGATTGGTAGGGCAGCGACGTTACCGCTACACTACCATCTGCCCCAGTTACATACAAGTCTGGGCAAAGTGAAGATAGGAATAGGCCAAGAACTCTTTAGTTGTCGGTGCTGTGGGGTTCGAAATCTATCTTTAGCCCCAAGCTGCATTGCTCTCTTGGTTTTCCAATGTCTCTGTTTTGCTGGTTATGTTGCAGCTGGGACAGTTCGTTCGGACTCCGGTTATAAAGTTCCTCCTTCACTCCTCTTCCTACATCTGGTTCCTGGTCTTGCTCCTGGTGGAATCAATAGTCGCTCAACAATTCCGGGACCTGGCCTCCTCCAGGAATGAGCCGATCTACCTCAACTCTTTCCACATGATTTGGGTCGTGGGTGAGTTCCAGCTTGAAGGGACTGTGGCCGGCCGGTGTCTCAGAGATGGCAGTTGTGGCAGTGGGTGTAGCGGGGGAATGGCCCGAGAGGTTCAGTGTTTCTCACGAGCAAAGTGAAAAACAGACCCGCATATTCTGAACAAGCCAGTCTGGATTTGAAACCGGCCAATTCAGTGCTATTTAAAATGAGTTAGCGTTGCCGGACAGGAAACACTATTTGTGCACAGCAAGATCCCAATGTGATAATAACCAGAGAATCCGTTTCTGAGTAAGGATCACAGTATCTCACCATGCGGAAAAGGAGGCCATTCAGTCTATTGCTCCTGCGCCAGCTCTTCGAAGGAGCAATCTGATTAGCCCCACTCTCCCGTGATTTGAACCCCTTCAAGTATTTGTTCAATTCTCTTTAGAAAGTTATTATATGGAACATAGAACATACAGTGCAGAAGGAGGCCATTCGGCCCATCGAGTCTGTACCGACCCACTTCCACCCTATCCCCAATAACCCCTCCTAACCTTTTTGGTCACAAAGGGCAATTTATCATGGCCAATCCACCTAACCTGCACGTCTTTGGACTGTGGGAGGAAACCGGAGCACCCGGAGGAAACCCACGCAGACACGGGGAGAACGTGCAGACTCCGCACAGGCAGTGACCCAGCGGGGAATCGAACCTGGGACCCTGGCGCTGTGAAGCCACAGTGCTATCCACTTGTGCTACCGTGCTGCCCACCATTCGTGTTGTGGTGCATTCCGCATCACAACACCTCGCTGTGTTCATCTTTGCCCCCATATCGCCTCTGGGTCTTTTACCGATTCTCTACAAACTGTGTCCCGCCAGTCACCAACCCTCCTCACTTACTCCATCAAAACCCCACCTTATTTATTAAACTTATTAATTGATTGGCTAACATGATTTATGAAATCTCCCTTTCACCTTCCCCTCTCTAAGGAAAACAATCCCATCTTCTCCAATCTCTCAGCCTCTTCCGGAAGAGGATTGGGCAGTGCAGGGAACGCAGAACGGAAATCCTTCTGGAATATGTACAGACGGGAAGAGTTTGGAAGGATTCAGGAAGGGGGTCTGTACCCCAGCTACAATGTTCTAACCATCTTGTGCTCTCTCCAAAAGGGTTTTTCTGGTACGAATGCAAAGAGGTGTGGATTGAGGGTTTGCGCAGTTACCTGTTGGATTGGTGGAATTTCCTGGATATTGTCATTCTGAGTATGTACCTGGCTTCCTTCGCACTCCGGATAGTGGTTTATCTGAGCGGAAAACTCTACTGTGCGGAGGACGATGGCTCGTACTACTGCCACTATTTCACAGACGCTGGTGAGTGTAAAACATCGAACAGCACCATCATCGTAAAGACACTGGGAGATATTAGGGGCAGTACGGTGGCACAGTGGTTAGCACTGCTGCCTCACAGCTCCAGGGGCCCGGGTTCAATTCCAGCCGCGGGGGACAGCCTGTGTGGAGTTTGCACGTCCTCCCCGTGTCTGCGTGAGTTTCCTCCGGGTGCTCCGGTTTCCTCCCACAGTCCAAAGATGTGCAGGTGAGGTGGATTGACCGTGATAAATTGCCCCTCAGTATCCAAAAGGTTAGGTCGGATTACTGGGTTACGGGGATAGGGTGGAGGCTTAAGTAGGGTGCTCTTTCCAAGAGCTGGTGCAGACTTGATGGGCCGAATGGCCTCCTTCTGCACTGTGAATTCTTTGATTACCCCCATCGATTCCCTGAATCCTCAATCACTGCAGTCCATGTAGTGTAGGTATACCCATACTGCTGTTAGGGAGATGGGGGCGTAGTGGTTATGTCTCACTGGTAATAGCCAAGCCCCAGGCTAACGCTCTGAGTACAAAGGTTCAAACCCCATCAGGCCAATTGGTGAACTTTCACTTTATTAAATCTGGAATTGAACTAAAAAAATAGCAGCAGGAGGAGACCATTCAGCCCTTCGAGCCTGCTCCGTCATTCGTTATGATTATCATCATAGAATTTACAGTGCAGAAGGAGGCCATTCGGCCCATCGAGTCTGCACCGGCACTTGGAAAGAGCACCCTACCCAAGGTCCACACCTCCACCCTATCCCCATAGCCCAGTAACCCCACCCAACACTAAGGGCAATTTTGGACACTAAGGGCAATTTATGTTGGCCAATCCACCTAACCTGCACATCTTTGGACTGTGGGAGGAAACCAGAGCACCCGGAGGAAACCCACGCAGACACGGGGAGGACGTGCAGACTCCGCACAGACAGTGACCCAAGCCGGAATCGAACCTGGGACCCTGGAGCTGTGAAGCAATTGTGCTATCCACAAGGCTACCATGATCATGGCTGATCATCCAACTCAATAGCCTAATCCCGCTTTTCCCCCATATCCTTTGATCCCCTTCACCCTATGTGCTCCATCTAACTGCTCCTTGAAAACACACAGGGCTCAATCTAAACCTGCCCACAATTGCTTTCTAATCATCGATTGTTGTAAAATGTGGTTCACTAATGTCCTTGGGGAAGGAAATCTGCCGTCCTTACCCGGTCTGGCCTACATGTGACTCCAGACCTACAGCGATGTGATTGACTGTTAACTGCCCCTCTGAAATAGCCGAGCGAGACACTCAGTTCAAGGGCAATTAGGGACGTGTACATAGAACATACAGTGCAGAAGGAGGCCATTCGGCCCATCGAGTCTGCATCGACCCACATTAAGCCCTCACTTCCACGCTATCCCCATAACTCAATAACCGCTCCTAACTTTTTTGGTCACTAAGGGACAATTTATCGTGGCCAATCCACCTAACCTGCACGTCTTTGGACTGTGGGAGGAAACCGGAGCACCCGGAGGAAACCCACGCACACACGGGAAGAACGTGCAGACTCCGCACAGTCAGTGGTCCAGCGGGGAATCGAACCTGGGACCCTGGCGCTGTGAAGCCACAGTGCTAACCACCTGTGCTACCGTGCTGCCCCGTAACAAACGTTGACCCAACGACACACACATTTAAGAAAAAACAGGGGATCTTTATGAATGTTTCTGTTGAGTTGTGTAAAGTTGCCATAGTGCCACAGGCTGCTCTTCCCTTTGAGGGAGGGAGGTGACTGGTGGAGATTTAAACCCAGGATCAGGTTGAGCCCAGGCAAGGGGTAAGGTTGAGAAGGTGAGGCCCTCATGGATAACCTCAGTCGGTGCGGGAATTGAACCCACGTTGCTGGCCTCGCTCTGCATCGCAAACCAGCCGTCTAGCCCACTGGGCTAAGCCAGTGTTGTTTACAGCTAATGGAATGGGTGTGGTTCCGTTTACAGATCGGCACAAGTGGAACCAAGAGGACCCGCAGATGGTGGCAGAGGTATTATTTGCAGTCACCAGTATGCTGAGTTTAGCCCGACTGACATCCATCTTACCAGCACACGAGACCCTGGGAACTCTGCAGATTTCCATCGGGAGGATGATCGATGATATGATGAGGTTCGGAACCCAATGCCCCACAATATCCTGGGATTCACAATTGTTCCTGTGTCAGGAGCAGCAACTATTAATGTTGTGCACGGGGAGAGATTCATCTTCGGAATATATAAAAGAGTCCCTCCCTTCAAAATCTTTTCATCCACCGTGTCCTCTCGGGCGTGTTACTGTCCGGGAACTTCATATTCCTTAACCTCATCCACCTTCTCCCCGTACCCCTCAATCCCTCCTACCCACCTTCTCCCCGTACCCCTCAATCCCATCTACCCACCTTCTCCCCGTATCCCTCAATCCCACCCGCCCACCTTCTCCCCGTATCCCTCAATCCCACCTACCCACCTTCTCCCCGTATCCCTCAATCCCACCTACCCACCTTCTCCCCGTATCCCTCAATCCCACCTCCCCACCTTCTCCCCGTATCCCTCAATCTTCATTTACCCACATTCTCCCCGTATCCCTCAATTCCACCTACCCACCTTCTCCCCGTATCCCTCAATCCCACCTACCCACCTTCTCCCCGTATCCCTCAATCCCACCTCCCCACCTTCTCCCCATATCCCTCAATCCGACCTACCCACCTTCTCCCCGTATCCCTCAATCTCACCTACCCACCTTCTCCCCATATCCCTCAATCTCCACTTACCCACCTTCTCCCCGTATCCCTCAATCCCACCTACCCACCTTCTCCCCGTATCCCTCAATCCCACCTACCGACCTTCTCCCCGTATCCCTCAATCCCACCTACCCACCTTCTCCCCGTATCCCTCAATCCCACCTACCCACCTTCTCCCCGTATCCCTCAATCCCACCTCCCCACCTTCACCCCATATCCCTCAATCCCACCTACCCACCTTCTCCCCGTATCCCTCAATCTCACCTACCCACCTTCTCCCCGTATCCCTCAATCCCACCTACCCACGTTCGCCCCGTATCCCTCAATCCCACCTACCCACCTTCTCCCCGTACCCCTCAATCCCATCTACCCACCTTCTCCCCGTACCCCTTAATCCCATCTACCCACCTTCTCCCCGTATCCCTCAATCCCACCCGCCCACCTTCTCCCCGTATCCCTCAATCCCACCTTCTCCCCGTATCCCTCAATCCCACCTACCCACCTTCTCCCCGTACCCCCCAATCCCACCCGCCCACCTTCTCCCCGTATCCCTCAATCTCCATTTACCCACATTCTCCCCGTATTCCTCAATCCCACCTACCCACCTTCTCCCCGTATCCCTCAATCCCACCTACACACCTTCTCCCCGTATCCCTCAATCCCACCTCCCCACCATCTCCCCGTATCCCTCAATCCCACCTACCCACATTCTCCCCGTATCCCTCAATCCCACCCGCCCACCTTCTCCCCATATCCCTCAATCTCCAGTTACCCACCTTCTCCCCGCATCCCTCAATCCCACTGACCCACATTCTCCCCGTATCCCTCAATCCCACCTACCCACCTTCTCCCCTTATCCCTCAATCCTACCTACCCATCTTCTCCCCGTATCCCTCAATCCCACCTACCCACCTTCTCCCCGTATCCCTCAATCTCTACTTACCCACCTTCTCCCCGCATCCCTCAATCCCACCTACCCACCTTCTCCCCGTATCCCTCAATCCCACCTACCCACCTTCTCCCCGTATCCCTCAATCCCACCTACCCACCTTCTCCCCGTATCCCTCAATCCCACCCGCCCACCTTCTCCCCGTATCCCTCAATCTCCACTTACCCACATTCTCCCCGTATCCCTCAATCCCACCTACCCACCTTCTCCCAGTATCCCTCGATCCCACCTACCCACCTTCTCCCCGTATCCCTCAATTCCACCTACCCACATTCTCCCCGTATCCCTCAATCCCACCTACCCATCTTCTCCCCATATCCCTCAATCCCACCTACCCACCTTCTCCCCGCATCCCTCAATCCCATCTACCCACCTTCTCCCCGTACCCCTCAATCCCATCCAACCACCTTCTCCCAATATCCCTCAATCCCACCCGCCCACCTTCTCCCCGTATCCCTCAATCCCACCTACCCACATTCTCCCCGTATCCCTCAATCCCACCTACCCACCTTCTCCCCGTATCCCTCAATCCCACCTACCCACATTCTCCCCGTATCCCTCAATCCCACTGACCCACATTCTCCCCATATCCCTCAATCTCCACTTACCCACCTTCTCCCCGCATCCCTCAATCCCACTGACCCACATTCTCCCCGTATCCCTCAATCCCACCTACCCACCTTCTCCCCTTATCCCTCAATCCCACCTACCCACCTTCTCCCCGTATCCCTCAATCCCACCTACCCACCTTCTCCCCGTATCCCTCAATCTCCACTTACCCACCTTCTCCCCGCATCCCTCAATCCCACCTACCCACCTTCTCCCCGTATCCCTCAATCCCACCTACCCACCTTCTCCCCGTATCCCTCAATCCCACCTGCCCACCTTCTCCCCGTATCCCTCAATCCCACCCGCCCACCTTCTCCCCGTATCCCTCAATCTCCACTTACCCACATTCTCCCCGTATCCCTCAATCCCACATACCCACATACCCACCTTCTCCCAGTATCCCTCGATCTCACCTACCCACCTTCTCCCCGTATCCCTCAATCCCACCTACCCATCTTCTCCCCATATCCCTCAATCCCACCTACCCACCTTCTCCCCGCATCCCTCAATCCCATCTACCCACCTTCTCCCCGTACCCCTCAATCCCATCTACCCACCTTCTCCCCGTATCCCTCAATCCCACCCGCCCACCTTCTCCCCGTCTCCCTCAATCCCACCTACCCACCTTCTCCCTGTATCCCTCAATCCCACCTACCCACCTTCTCCCCGTACCCCTCAATCCCATCTACCCACCTTCTCCCCGTATCCCTCAATCCCACCTCCCCACCTTCTCCCCATATCCCTCAATCCCACCTACCCACCTTCTCCCCGTATCCCTCAATCCCACCTACCCACCTTCTCCCCGTATCCCTCAATCCCACCTACCCACCTTCTCCCTGTACCCCTCAATCCCATCTACCCACCTTCTCCCCATACCCCTCAATCCCATCTACCCACCTTCTCCCAGTTTCCCTCAATCCCACCCGCCCACCTTCTCCCCGTATGCCTCAATCCCACCTACCCACCTTCTCCACGTATCCCTCAATCCCACCTACCCACCTTCTCCCCGTACCCCTCAATCCCATCTACCCACCTTCTCCCCGTATCCCTCAATCCCACCCGCCCACCTTCTCCCCGTATCCCTCAATCACCACTTACCCACATTCTCCCCGTATCCCTCAATCCCACCTACCCACCTTCTCCCCGTATCCCTCAATCCCACCTACCCACCTTCTCCCCGTATCCCTCAATCCCACCTCCCCACCTTCTCCCCGTATCCCTCAATCCCACCTACCCACATTCTCCCCGTATCCCTCAATCCCATCCGCCCACCTTCTCCCCATATCCCTCAATCTCCACTTACCCACCTTCTCCCCGCATCCCTCAATCCCACTGACCCACATTCTCCCCGTATCCCTCAATCCCACCTACCCACCTTCTCCCCGTATCCCTCAATCCCACCTACCCACCTTCTCCCCGTATCCCTCAATCCCACCTCCCCACCTTCTCCCCATATCGCTCAATCCCACCTACCCACCTTCTCCCCGTATCCCTCAATCCCACCTACCCACCTTCTCCCCGTATCCCTCAATCCCACCTACCCACCTTCTCCCCGCATCCCTCAATCCCATCTACCCACCTTCTCCCCGTACCCCTCAATCCCATCTACCCACCTTCTCCCCGTATCCCTCAATCCCACCCGCCCACCTTCTCCCCGTATCCCTCAATCCCACCTACCCACATTCTCCCTGTATCCCTCAATCCCACCTACCCACCTTCTCCCCGTACCCCTCAATCCCATCTACCCACCTTCTCCCCGTATCCCTCAATCCCACCCGCCCACCTTCTCCCCGTATCCCTCAATCTCCACTTACCCACATTCTCCCCGTATCCCTCAATCCCACCTACCCACCTTCTCCCCGTATCCCTCAATCCCACCTCCCCACCTTCTCCCCGTATCCCTCAATCCCACCTACCCACATTCTCCCCGTATCCCTCAATCCCACCCGCCCACTTTCTCCCCATATCCCTCAATCTCCACTTACCCACCTTCTCCCCGCATCCCTCAATCCCACTGACCCACCTTCTCCCCGTATCCCTCAATCCCACCCGCCCACCTTCTCCCCGTATCCCTCAATCCCACCTTCTCCCCGTATCCCTCAATCCCACCTACCCACCTTCTCCCCGTACCCCTCAATCCCATCTACCCACCTTCTCCCCATATCCCTCAATCCCACCCGCCCACCTTCTCCCCGTATCCCTCAATCACCACTTACCCACATTCTCCCCGTATCCCTCAATCCCACCTACCCACCTTCTCCCCATATCCCTCAATCCCACCTACCCACCTTCTCCCCGTATCCCTCAATCCCACCTACCCACCTTCTCCCCGTATCCCTCAATCCCACCTACCCACATTCTCCCCGTATCCCTCAATCCCACCCGCCCACCTTCTCCCCATATCCCTCAATCTCCACTTACCCACCTTCTCCCCGCATCCCTCAATCCCACTGACCCACATTCTCCCCGTATCCCTCAATCCCACCTACCCACCTTCTCCCCGTATCCCTCAATCCCACCTACCCACCTTCTCCCCATATCCCTCAATCCCACCTCCCCACCTTCTCCCCATATCCCTCAATCCCACCTACCCACCTTCTCCCCGTATCCCTCAATCCCACCTACCCACCTTCTCCCCGTATCCCTCAATCCCACCTACCCACCTTCTCCCAGTATCCCTCAATCCCACCCGCCCACCTTCTCCCCGTATCCCTCAATCTCCACTTTCCCACATTCTCCCCGTATCCCTCAATCCCACCTACCCACCTTCTCCCCGTATCCCTCAATCCCACCTACCCGTCTTCTCCCCATATCCCTCAATCCCACCCGCCCACCTTCTTCCCGTATCCCTCAATCTCCACTTACCCACATTCTCCCCGTATCCCTCAATCCCACCTACCCACCTTATCCCCGTATCCCTCAATCCCACCTCCCCACCTTCTCCCCGTACCCCTCAATCCCACCCGCCCACCTTCTCCCAGTATCCCTCAATCACCACTTACCCACATTCTCCCCGTATCCCTCAATCCCACCTACCCACCTTCTCCCCATATCCCTCAATCCCACCTACCCACCTTCTCCCCGTATCCCTCAATCCCACCTACCCACCTTCTCCCCGCATCCCTCAATCCCACTGACCCACCTTCTCCCCGTATCCCTCAATCCCACCCACCCACCTTCTCCCCGTATCCCTCAATCCCACCTACCCACCTTCTCCCCGTATCCCTCAATCCCACCTACCCACCTTCTCCCCGTACCCCTCAATCCCATCTACCCACCTTCTCCCCATATCCCTCAATCCCACCCGCCCACCTTCTCCCCGTATCCCTCAATCACCACTTACCCACATTCTCCCCGTATCCCTCAATCCCACCTACCCACCTTCTCCCCATATCCCTCAATCCCACCTACCCACCTTCTCCCCATATCCCTCAATCCCACCTACCCACCTTCTCCCCGTATCCCTCAATCCCACCTACCCACATTCTCCCCGTATCCCTCAATCCCACCCGCCCACCTTCTCCCCATATCCCTCAATCTCCACTTACCCACCTTCTCCCCGCATCCCTCAATCCCACTGACCCACATTCTCCCCGTATCCCTCAATCCCACCTACCCACCTTCTCCCCATATCCCTCAATCCCACCTCCCCACCTTCTCCCCATATCCCTCAATCCCACCTACCCACCTTCTCCCCGTATCCCTCAAACCCACCTACCCACCTTCTCCCCGTATCCCTCAATCCCACCTACCCATCTTCTCCCCATATCCCTCAATCCCACCCGCCCACCTTCTCCCCGTATCCCTCAATCTCCACTTACCCACATTCTCCCCGTATCCCTCAATCCCACCTACCCACCTTCTCCCCGTATCCCTCAATCCCACCTCCCCACCTTCTCCCCGTACCCCTCAATCCCACCTACCCACATTCTCCCCGTATCCCTCAATCCCCCACCTACCCACATTCTCCCCGTATCCCTCAATCCCCCACCTACCCATCTTCTCCCCATATCCCTCAATCCCACCTACCCATCTTCTCCCCGTACCCCTCAATCCCACCTACCCACCTTCTCCCCGTACCCCTCAATCCCACCTACCCACCTTCTCCCTGTATACCTCAATCCCACCTACTCACCTCCTCTCCATTTCACTCAATCCTACCTATCCACTTTCTCTCCATACCTCTTAATCCCACCTATCAACCTTGTCATTATCAGTGTGGATACCGGTTCCCTGTTTGCTGGGTTTGTTGCTACATTTTGGACCATCTCCTCTTTGTGAAGGATATGAAAATATTTCTTCTTTTCCCTGCTCCAGGTTCATGTTTTTGCTGATGATCATCCTGACTGCCTTCCTCTGTGGAATCAACAACATCTACGTCCATTACGTCGATCTGGAACGCCTTGGAAAGTACGGGAACTCCAAGAACTTTCTAGAACCCTCTCCGGTGCTCATTTGGCCCCATTCGCAGCTACTTTGTAATTTCTCAATACAGATCCCGGTTGTGTGAACACCTCGCGTTCCTCAGTAATGGACAATAGAAATAATCTGGTGGTCCCATCGCCACAGAGGGCCACAGGGTCACAGATGCAGCAATCATTGAAAATAGTAACACAGGTTAATGGGCCATTCTTCAAATTCTGAAAGGGGTGTAGGGCATCCTCCTGAAAAGAGAAGACTGAGCTGATGGAGGTTTTTGAAATGATGAAAGGGTTTTTAGGAGGGTAGACATGAAAAAGATGATTTCACTCGTCAGGGGTGGGGGGTGGGGGAGGGGGGGATGCGGTTCTGCAAAACTAGTGGTAGTCCATATATGACAGTCATTAATAAATCCAATTCGGGATTCAGGAGCAAGGTTTTTTACCCAGGGAGTAGAGCTCACTCCCACAGGGAGTGGTTGAGGTGAAGAGTGTAGACGTGTTTGAGGGGGGAAGCTGGACTGAGACAGGATTAGAAGGGTTTGTTAATAGGGTGAGATGAGGAGGGGTTTAGAGGGAGATTGTCTGGAGCAGAGACACCAGTACAGGTCTGAGGGGCTGACTGGCCTTTTGGGTGTTCTGCCTGTCAGTCTCTGCATTGTGTTGTCGGTGCGTGTCAGATGCCAAATCGAGATTCACCCTAAAAATGGCGTAAATGCGTCGCTCGCCCCACGACGTTTAAGCACCGTTTACATATCATTCGCGGGCCTGGCCCTCTATTCTCCGGGGCCGCCGCGGTTCACCGACTCCGATGGACCGAGTTCCAGACGGCGCGGTTCAAGTGTGGTCAGGAACCCGGCCTGGCGGCTGTGGACTGTGTCCAGTGCCGCCGCTGCTGGCCTGGGGTGGGGGCTTCCCCAAGGCCTGGGGCTTCCCTGAAGGGCAGGGGGGATTCCTCGAGGCCTAGGGGGGGGCTTCCCTGAGGCCTGGGGGGGGGGGCTTCCCCGAGGGCGGGGGCTTCCCTGAAGGGCAGGGGGGATTCCTCGAGGCCTAGGGGGGGGCTTCCCTGAGGGGCAGGGGGGCTTCCCCGAGGCCTAGAGGTGGGCTTCCCTGATGCCTGGGGGGGGGCTTCCCGAGGCCTGTGCGGGGGTCTTCCGAGGCCTGGGGGGGGGGGGCTTCCCCGAGGGGCGGGGGGCTTCCCTGAGGCCTGGGCGGGGGGCTTCCCCGAGGCCTGGGCGGGGGGGGGTGGGGGTGTCCCTGAGGGGCGGGGGGCTTTCCCAAGGTCCGGGGGAGGTCTTCCCCGAGGCCTGTGGGGGGGCTTCCCCGAGGGGCAGGGGGCTTCCACGAGGGGCAGGGGGCGTCCACGAGGGGCAGGGGCTTCCCCGAGGGCTGGGTGGGGAGTTTCCCTGAGGGGCAGGGGGCTTCCCCGAGGCCTGGGGGGGGGGGGGGGCTTCCCCGAGGCTTGGGCGAACTGGTGGGGGTGGCCAGCGGGTGATTATTTGGCAGGGAGGGTCCGCGGGAACAAACTCTCCCCTCCATGCTGCCTAACCTCCCCTCCATGCTGCCTAACCTCCCCTCCATCCTGCCGAACCTCCCCTCCATCCTGTCTAACCTCCCCTCCATGCTGCCTAACCTCCCCTCCATCCAGCCTAACTTCCCCTCCATCCTGCCTAACTTCCCCTCCATGCTGCCTAACCTCCCCTCCATCCTGCCTAACCTCCCCTCCATGCTGCCTAACCTCCCCTCCATGCTGCCTAACCTCCCCTCCATCCAGCCTAACTTCCCCTCCATCCAGCCTAACCTCCCCTCCATCCTGCCGAACCTCCTCAGAATCTGGAATTGGAAGCTGAGATGAAGCGAATGGGCTTCGATGTGAGGAAGTAAATCCACTTTAGACTCGAGAAAGATAAATCCATGTATTCTCCCAATGGCGGGGAGCTGGGGACTGAGAAGAGGCTGGAAGATGTGTGGTTCACAAAATGATTAAAAACTGGATAACTGGGGAAGGAATAACTTTATAAAAGGCGAATGGAATATAAGTTTTTCTGGAGGGGGCTGGAATACAAAGGAGTGGAAATGATCAGTTTATAGAAAGTTGTGGTCAGACACCCTCCATAATAATTGGGCTCAGTTTCGGGCCCACATCTCACGAAGGAGATGCTGGTCTCGGAGGGGAATCGTTCAGATTGAGCACAATGATCCCGGGGAGGAAAGGGTTAAATTCCGCAGGTTGCACAGACAAGGTTCAGTTTAGCCGATTAAGGGATGATCTAATTTTAAAAATAAATAAATTTAGAGTACCCCATTCATTTTTTCCAATTAAGGGGCAATTCAGCGCGGCCAACCCCCCCCCCCCAGCACATCTTTGGGCTGTGGGGACGAAACCCACGCCAACACGGGGAGAATGTGCAAACTCCACACAGACAGTGACCCAGAGCCAGGACCGAACCTGGGACCTCAGCGCCGTGAGGCAGCAGGGCTAACCCACTGCGTCGCCATGATGCCCCAAGGGATGATCTCATTGAGGTATTCAGGATGATTAAAGGATTTGATAGGGTCGATAGGGAGAAACTTGGTGGTGGAGGTCCAGATAAAAGGGGGCAGAAGGTGAATTAGCGGGATGGTTCAGTGGGCTGGTGTAGGGACCTCCTCAGGGAAAGGGGAGTGGGAGTCTGGGGCTGTCGCCCCTGCACATTCTGATCTGTTGTAATCTCACTGTTGCTCAGTCCATTCAGATGTGGAGCAGCGGCATCTCCTCTCTTACCGGTTTAACGGACACTTCTCCTTTCCTCCAGCTTTAACGGAACTCTACAATTCCTCTTCTGGACCATGTTCGGGATGGAGGAACCCACCTCAGTTGATCTGTCAAACTTTGTGGTGGCTGAATTTGTGGGACGTGTTCTGTACGGAATTTTCACCATCGTCATGGTCATAGTGCTACTAAACATGTTAGTCGCTATGATCACAAACTCATTTCAGAAGATTGAGGTGAGTTTCAGCAACGACATGGAGCTAGGAGCTTTACTCTGTCTCTAACCCCGTGCTGTACCTGCCCTGGGAGTGTTTGATGGGGACAGTGTAGAGGGAGCTTTACTCTGTCTCTAACCCCGTGCTGTACCTGCCCTGGGAGTGTTTGATGGGGACAGTGTAGAGGGAGCTTTACTCTGTCTCTAACCCCGTGCTGTACCTGCCCTGGGAGTGTTTGATGGGGACAGTGTAGAGGGAGCTTTACTCTGTCTCTAACCCCGTGCTGTACCTGCCCTGGGAGTGTTTGATGGGGACAGTGTAGAGGGAGCTTTACTCTGTATCTAACCCCGTGCTGTACCTGTCCTGGGAATGTTTGATGGGGACAGTGTAGAGGGAGCTTTACTCTGTCTCTAACCCCGTGCTGTACCTGCCCTGGGAGTGTTTGATGGGGACAGTGTAGAGGGAGCTTTACTCTGTCTCTAACCCCGTGCTGTACCTGCCCTGGGAGTGTTTGATGGGGACAGTGTAGAGGGAGCTTTACTCTGTATCTAACCGAGTGCTGTACCTGTCCTGGGAATGTTTGATGGGGGCAGTGTAGAGGGAGCTTTACTCTGTATCTAACCCCGTGCTGTACCTGTCCTGGGAGTGTTTGATGGGGACAGTGTAGAGGGAGCTTTACTCTGTATCTAACCGAGTGCTGTACCTGTCCTGGGAGTGTTTGATGGGGGCAGTGTAGAGGGAGCTTTACTCTGTATCTAACCGAGTGCTGTACCTGTCCTGGGAATGTTTGATGGGGGCAGTGTAGAGGGAGCTTTACTCTGTATCTAACCCCGTGCTGTACCTGTCCTGGGAGTGTTTGATGGGGACAGTGTAGAGGGAGCTTTACTCTGTATCTAACCGAGTGCTGTACCTGTCCTGGGAGTGTTTGATGGGGGCAGTGTAGAGGGAGCTTTACTCTGTATCTAACCCCGTGCTGTACCTGTCCTGGGAGTGTTTGATGGGGGCAGTGTAGAGGGAGATTTACTCTGTATCTAACCCCGTGCTGTACCTGTCCTGGGAGTGTTTGATGGGGACAGTGCAGAGGGAGCTTTACTCTGTATCTAACCCCGTGCTGTACCTGTCCTGGGAGTGTTTGATGGGGGCAGTGTAGAGGGAGCTTTACTCTGTATCTAACCCCGTGCTGTACCTGTCCTGGGAGTGTTTGATGGGGATAGTGTAGAGGGAGCTTTACTCTGTATCTAACCCCGTGCTGTACCTGTCCTGGGAGTGTTTGATGGGGACAGTGTAGAGGGAGCTTTACTCTGTATCTAACCGAGTGCTGTACCTGTCCTGGGAGTGTTTGATGGGGGCAGTGTAGAGGGAGCTTTACTCTGTATCTAACCCCGTGCTGTACCTGTCCTGGGAGTGTTTGATGGGGGCAGTGTAGAGGGAGCTTTACTGTGTATCTAACCCCGTGCTGTACTTGTCCTGGGAGTGTTTGATGGGGACAGTGCAGAGGGAGCTTTACTCTGTATCTAACCCCGTGCTGTACCTGTCCTGGGAGTGTTTGATGGGGGCAGTGTAGAGGGAGCTTTACTCTGTATCTAACCCCGTGCTGTACCTGTCCTGGGAGTGTTTGATGGGGATAGTGTAGAGGGAGCTTTACTCTGTATCTAACACCGTGCTGTACCTGTCCTGGGAGTGTTTGATGGGGGCAGTGTAGAGGGAGCTTTACTCTGTATCTAACCCCGTGCTGGACCTGTCCTGGGAGTGTTTGATGGGGATAGTGTAGAGGGAGCTTTACTCTGTATCTAACCCCGTGCTGTACCTGTTCTGGGAGTGTTTGATGGGGACAGTGTAGAGGGAGCTTTACTCTGTATCTAACCCTGTGCTGTACCTGTCCTGGGAGTGTTTGATGGGGATAGTGTAGAGGGAGCTTTACTCTGTATCTAACCCCGTGCTGTACCTGTCCTGGGAGTGTTTGATGGGGGCAGTGTAGAGGGAGCTTTACTCTGTATCTAACCCCGTGCTGTACCTGTCCTGGGAGTGTTTGATGGGGATAGTGTAGAGGGAGCTTTACTCTGTATCTAACCCCGTGCTGTACCTGTTCTGGGAGTGTTTGATGGGGACAGTGTAGAGGGAGCTTTACTCTGTATCTAACCCCGTGCTGTACCTGTCCTGGGAGTGTTTGATGGGGACAGTGTAGAGGGAGCTTTACTCTGTATCTAACCCCGTGCTGTACATGTCCTGGGAGTGTTTGATGGGGACAGTGTAGAGGGAGCTTTACTCTGTATCTAGCCCCGTGCTGTACCTGTCCTGGGAGTGTTTGATGGGGATAGTGTAGAGGGAGCTTTACTCTGTATCTAACCCCGTGCTGTTCCTTCCTGAGAGTGTTTGATGGGGATTGCGTAGAGGGATCTTTACTCTGTATCTAACCCCGTGCTGTACATGTTATGAGAGTGTTTGATGGGGATAGTGTAGAGGGAGCTTTACTCTGTATCCAACCCCGTGCTGTACCTGTCCTGGGTGTGTTTGATGGGGACAGTGTAGAGGGAGTTTTACTCTGTATCTAACCCCGTGCTGTACCTGTCCTGGGAGTGTTTGATGGGGACAGTGTAGAGGGTGCTTTACTCTGTATCTAACCCCGTGCTGTACCTGTCCTGGGAGTGTTTGATGGGGACAGTGTAGAGGGAGCTTTACTCTGTATCTAACACCGTGCTGTACCTGGCCTGGGAGTGTTTGATGGGGATAGTGTAGAGGGAGCTTTACTCTGTATCTAACCCCGTGCTGTACCTGTTCTGGGAGTGTTTGATGGGGACAGTGTAGAGGGAGCTTTACTCTGTATCTAACCCTGTGCTGTACCTGTCCTGGGAGTGTTTGATGGGGATAGTGTAGAGGGAGCTTTACTCTGTATCTAACCCTGTGCTGTACCTGTCCTGGGAGTGTTTGATGGGGACAGTGTAGAGGGAGTTTTACTCTGTATCTAACCCCGTGCTGTACCTGTCCTGGGAGTGTTTGATGGGGACAGTGTAGAGGGAGCTTTACTCTGTATCTAACCCCGTGCTGTACATGTCCTGGGAGTGTTTGATGGGGACAGTGTAGAGGGAGCTTTACTCTGTATCTAGCCCCGTGCTGTACCTGTCCTGGGAGTGTTTGATGGGGATAGTGTAGAGGGAGCTTTACTCTGTATCTAACCCCGTGCTGTTCCTTCCTGAGAGTGTTTGATGGGGATTGCGTAGAGGGATCTTTACTCTGTATCTAACCCCGTGCTGTACATGTCCTGAGAGTGTTTGATGGGGATAGTGTAGAGGGAGCTTTACTCTGTATCCAACCCCGTGCTGTACCTGTCCTGGGTGTGTTTGATGGGGACAGTGTAGAGGGAGCTTTACTCTGTATCTAACACCGTGCTGTACCTGTCCTGGGAGTGTTTGATGGGGACAGTGTAGAGGGTGCTTTACTCTGTATCTAACCCCGTGCTGTACCTGTCCTGGGAGTGTTTGATGGGGACAGTGTAGAGGGAGCTTTACTCTGTATCTAACACCGTGCTGTACCTGGCCTGGGAGTGTTTGATGGGGATAGTGTAGAGGGAGCTTTACTCTGTATCTAACCCCGTGCTGTACCTGTCCTGGGAGTGTTTGATGGGGATAGTGTAGAGGGAGCTTTACTCTGTATCTAACCCCGTGCTGTACCTGTCCTGGGAGTGTTTGATGGGGATAGTGTAGAGCGAGCTTTACTCTGTATCTAACCCCGTGCTGTTCCTTCCTGAGAGTGTTTGATGGGGATTGCGTAGAGGGAGCTTTACTCTGTATCTAGCCCCGTGCTGTACCTGTCCTGGGAGTGTTTGATGGGGTCAGTGTAGAGGGAGCTTTACTCTGTATCGAACCCCATGCTGTACCTGTCCTGGGAGCGTTTGATGGGGACAGTGTAGAGGGTGCTTTACTCTGTATCTAACCCTGTGCTGTACCTGTCCTGGGAGTGTTTGATGGGGACAGTGTAGAGGGAGCTTTACTCTGTATCTAACCCTGTGCTGTACCTGTCCTGGGAGTGTTTGATGGGGACAGTATGCAGGGAGCTTTACTCTGTATCTAACCCCGTGCTGTACCTGTCCTGGGAGTGTTTGATGGGACAGTGTAGAGGGAGCTTTACTCTGTATCTAACCCCGTGCTGTACCTGTCCTGGGAGTGTTTGATGGGGACAGTGTAGAGGGAGCTTTACTCTGTATCTAACCCCTTGCTGTACCTGTCCTGGGAGTGTTTGATGGGGACAGTGTAGAGGGAGCTTTACTCTGTATCTAACCCCGTGCTGTACCTGTCCTGAGAGTGTTTGATGGGGATTGCGTAGAGGGATCTTTACTCTGTATCTAACCCCGTGCTGTACCTGTCCTGAGAGTGTTTGATGGGGATAGTGTAGAGGGAGCTTTACTCTGTATCCAACCCCGTGCTGTACCTGTCCTGGGTGTGTTTGATGGGGACAGTGTAGAGGGAGCTTTACTCTGTATCTAACCCCGTGCTGTACCTGTCCTGGGAGTGTTTGATGGGGACAGTGTAGAGGGTGCTTTACTCTGTATCTAACCCCGTGCTGTACCTGTCCTGGGAGTGTTTGATGGGGACAGTGTAGAGGGAGCTTTATTCTGTATCTAACACCGTGCTGTACCTGGCCTGGGAGTGTTTGATGGGGATAGTGTAGAGGGAGCTTTACTCTGTATCTAACCCCGTGCTGTACCTGCCCTGGGAGTGTTTGATGGGGATAGTGTAGAGGGAGCTTTACTCTGTATCTAACCCCGTGCTGTACCTGTCCTGGGAGTGTTTGATGGGGATAGTGTAGAGCGAGCTTTACTCTGTATCTAACCCCGTGCTGTTCCTTCCTGAGAGTGTTTGATGGGGATTGCGTAGAGGGAGCTTTACTCTGTATCTAGCCCCGTGCTGTACCTGTCCTGGGAGTGCTTGATGGGGACAGTGTAGAGGGAGCTTTACTCTGTATCTCACCCCGTGCTGTACCTGTCCTGGGAGTGTTTGATGGGGACAGTATAGCAGGAGCTTTACTCTGTATCTAACCCCGTGCTGTACCTGTCCTGGGAGTGTTTGATGGGGACAGTGTAGAGGGAGCTTTACTCTGTATCTAGCCCCGTGCTGTACCTGTCCTGGCAGTGTTTGATGGGGACAGTGTAGAGGGAGTTTTACTCTGTATCTAACCGCGTGCTGTACCTGTCCTGGGAGTGTTTGATGGGGACAGTGTTGAGGGAGCTTTACTCTGTATCTAGCCCCGTGCTGTACCTGTCCTGGCAGTGTTTGATGGCGACAGTGCAGAGGGAGCTTTACTGTGTATCTAACCCCGTGCTGTACCTGTCCTGGGAGTGTTTGATGGGGACCGTGTAGAGGGAGCTTTACTCTGAATCTAACCCTGTGCTGAACTGGTAGAGAATCTGGGTACAAGGTGTTGGGATGTTGTCTAATTGCCGTTTCCTGTTTTTGAAAAGCTTTTCAGTTTGGAGATTCTTGCTCCCTGTGGCATGATCGATTTCCTGTGGCCAGAAGCAGTTTTACTCACCTTGACTCTTCTCTTGGTTTTAGGATGATGCGGACGTTGAGTGGAAGTTTGCCAGATCTAGGCTTTATCTTTGTTATTTCCGGGAAGGCCTCACGCTTCCCGTTCCCTTCAACATCATGATCACACCCAAATCCTTCTTCTATATGATCAGGTACGTACGTCCCATTCACACCAGAAGGTGCCCCATGACCAGGACATCCACATTTAGCAGCACCATCTCATATTTCCAGACCACTGTAACACAGTAACCCACATTAAAGTATTTCAGAGGAGTAATGATCTCCAAAAGTGAACACTGAGCCCAGAAGGAGATATGGGGGGTCACACCTTCAAAACCGCAGTCACAGAGCCACAGGGGAGGAGGTGAGACCGGCAGCGGTCAGCCAAAGGCGAGGCAGGCTTGAAGGGCCTGGTGCCTACACCCCCCCCCCCCCCCAGCTTCTCCCCCCCCACCCCCCCCCCCCCCCCCCCACCACTTCTAATTCTTGTGGTCTTATGTTCTTAAGGAGCCACTTGAAGGGAGAAAGTGATCCCGATTGGGAGGCGAAGGGGTTCAGGGAGAAAGTTCCAGAGCTCACGGCCCAGGCAGCTGGAAACGTGGCCGCCAAGGTGGAGCGAATGAAAATGGGGATTTTAGAGGCCAGAATTAGAGGAGCGCAGAGATCTCGGAGAGTTGTGGGGTTGGAGGAGATTCCAGAGACAGGGAGCTGTGAGGCCCGGAAGGGTTTTGAAAACACGGATGAGAATTTTTAGATTGAGATATGATCGGATCAGGAGCCGGTGCAGGTCAGCGAGCTCAGGGGTGATGGTGAAAGGGTTCGGCATGGATAAGGATACTGGCAGCAGAGGTTTGTATGACCTCAGCTTCAGAGAGGATGGAATAGTCAGGCCCAGAGGTAACAAAGGTCTGGATGAGGCTTTCAACATGTTACGGTTCCAGTTGCTGTTACTACTGGATGCGAAGGTCTCAGACTGGAACCCCGGCTCAGAAGACCTGGGGCGGGATTCCCCGACCGGCCCCGCCAGGTCGGAGAACCGCCAAGGGGCGGCGTGAATCCCTCCCCCTCCGGCTGCCGAATTCTCCGGCGCCGGGGATTTGGCGGGGGCGGGAATTGCGCCGCGCCGGCGGGGGTCGTTGGCAGCGCCCCCCCACCCCCCGGCAATTCTCCGGCCCGCGATGGGCCGGGTGGCCGCCCGTTTTCGGTCGGTCCCGCCGGCGTATGTTACGACAGGAATTCCAGCAGGACCTGGCTCGGCGGGCGGCCTCCGGGGGTCCTCGGGGGGGGGGGGGGGGTGGGCGTGGGGGGATCTGGCCCCGGGGGGTGCCCCCATGGTGGCCTGGCCCGCGATCGGAGCCCACCGATCCGCGGGCGGGCCTGTGCCGTGGGCGTACTCTATTCCTCTGTGCCAGCTCGTGCAACAGTCCGTCATGGCCGGCGCGGAGAAGGACCCCCACCACCCATGCGCTGGGATGACGGCAGCACACGCTGGCGCTCCCGCGCATGCGCCAACTCGCGCCGGCCGGCTGAGGCCCTTCGGCGCTGGTTGGCGTGGCGCCAAGCCCCTTCCGTGCCGGCCAGTGCGGCACAAACCACTCCGGCGCTGGCCTTGCCCCCGAAGGTGCAGAGTGGTTCAGCCCACTCCTTCCCGCCGGAATTGCCCACCCCACCGGTTTCCAAAGAATCCCGCCCCTGTTTTTTAAACAACATACAAAACATTTATTAAGCTTGAAATGTTTGACTATAATGCAATACTCACT
This sequence comes from Scyliorhinus torazame, assembly GCF_047496885.1. Taxonomy (NCBI): domain Eukaryota; kingdom Metazoa; phylum Chordata; class Chondrichthyes; order Carcharhiniformes; family Scyliorhinidae; genus Scyliorhinus; species Scyliorhinus torazame. The sequence continues at coordinate 207,274,940 of NC_092721.1, read as the reverse complement.
CACTCCCGCTTATCCTCACAAATGTATGCAGATTTTAAGGATAACACAGGTTGCAAATATATCTTATGCTTCAACGTTCTCAGTAAACACACAGTCCCTGTAAACCAACAGGCTAACTGTGGTCAGGCCCACTCCACTCTGCAACCAAGTGGTAGATGTTATCCAATCAAACTTCTGTGGATTTCTCCTCACTATCCCCTCAGATGCTTGTCACGCAAATGTTTCCAAGCTCCACTCTCAAAAATACACGTCTTTGAATCTTCTGTCAAATGATACTTACTGTTTCCTACAAGGATCCACTTCCAGGGTGTCCAACTATCCTTTCAGTATTCCTTTGTCTTATATGGGTTGGCGTAATGCCCCCCTGTGGTCGTGTCACCTCCGTGTGTATCGTGAATGTCCATTGGTCGTCTCCTATCTAACTGATCTATTGGCTGAGTGTGTGTGTGTGATGTTTCTGGTGCATTTACATTGATGCACATCACCACATCCCCCCCTTTTTATATGTTCATATTTTCTGTACACTTTAAGAAAATTGAACAAAGAACAGGTAGATAAGGTAAGGTATATACAAGTCATGGGAACAGTGATCAAACAATCAGTTCAAATCATTCGTGTGAGTCCATAAACCATCAATCATCATGGTCAAATGTCTCTCTTGGTTATGAACGCCATCAACGTCCCTGTGCCACAGGAACCAAGAAGTGGTCAAATCACTTCGCTGTCTGATTTGGAATCTTTTTCTTTTTTCGATGTTTGTGATGTTGCTGTCGGATGGCATCTTGTAGTTGATAAGGTGTTGACGTTGAAGAGGTACCATCAACAGCATCAGTCGAGGTCATGGATGTGCCATATGTTAAAGTTGGATAAGACTGTACATACTGGTTCTGGCCACGTGCTGTGCAGGAAGGGTGATCCTGCTGAGAACCGTTGAAGCTTGTCGAATTGGAAACAGAATTGCTGCTCGCATAAATACCTGGTGATGGTGTGAAACTAGAACCTTGCATCTGATAGGAATATGCCGTCTGGCCAGGCTGGGGTGCAGCAAATCCTGGGCTGTAACTAAGGCATCCAGACTGTAGTGCAGATTGCGCTTGTGGTAGTCCTCCTTCGGTCTTGATTCCATTAGTGGGCAATCCGTAGTGCTGGCCTGTTTGAGAATATGCTGCATAGACTGCTGGCTGCTGTATACCTGAATACTGGGTTTGTCCAGCATGAGCTGTCATTGGCCGCACTGCTGGTGTGGAAAAAATGTGTGGATATAGCTGTGGTGAATATTGGTGTATTCCTCTTGGACTGTAGCCGCTGCTTGTTATTACTGACCCAGTGTAATTGTTAAGTGATCCATCTCCTGTCATTGTGGCATCTGCTAACACCCTGAGCGTGCCATCACTGAGGTTGCGGCACTCCCTGTCTGGAGTAAAGTCCGGCTTACGTGAATCAGTGTCGGCGTTTGTTTGCTCCCCATCTGGAGTCTGGTCTGTTTTAACTGAGTCAGTGTTGGTTTGTTGATGCTCCCCGTCCGGAGTCTTAGCAGGTTCACTGGAGTCAGCTGAGATTTCTTGAAGCTGCAGGTCTGGAGTCGGAACATGCAGTAATGCATTGACTTGTGGAGAGGTTCGAGCGAATGAGGGTGAAGTATCATGGTGTCACCGGAGTCACCAGTGGTCTCACAGTGATCGTCGAGTGCCTCTGTACACACTAGCTGTCACTTTGCACATCTTGCATGGGAAGTGGGATGCTGTCGTCACTCATCTCACTTACCGTGGATAGAGACTCAGTAGCTGCTTGTTGTTCACTTGGGTTGGGTAAATTGTCAGAGTCTTCATCTGGTGGTGCAAACAATGTGGGTGGACTGTCATTGTCTTGCTGTTGTCCTTCATTTGGGCTTGGATTGTCATCGTCGCTGTGTTCTTCACTGTAGCATGATAGACCGTCATGGTCGTCCTGCTGTGCACTGGAGCGTGGTAGACAGTCATAGTCTTCTTGCGGTTTACTTGAGCATGGCCGACTTGCATCGTCTGCCGCTAGTTGGTCAGAGGAGGTTGCTAGACCCTCATGGCCTTGTTCCTGCAAGGACTACGCGTCGGAGTCTTGCGTTTCTGCAATTGTGGAGTCTGTCCACGAGCTCGCTGTGGAGGCTTGTGACACTGGAGTCACTTCTTGTTCATGCAAGGACTGCGGTGTGGAGTCTTGCGTGTCTTCTTTCGTAGAGTCGGGAACCCTGAGCGGTGCGTGGACCACGCTCTGTGTGGCAGCAGGCCGCTCTCTGTGGGCGTGTACCGCTCTCTGTCTCTTGGTTTCAGGCTTCAGCATCATCCTGCACTCACGAGTCGGGATGCCGTAGATGCTGGGCTGAAGATCTTCAAATCCAAAGAACGAATCCGTGTCTGCGTCGGATTCAATACGGGGGTCGTCAAAGTGCAACACGTCTAGTTGCGGTTCGGATTTGGTACTGGGATAGCCTCCCAAGGTGAAAGGTTCGTCCGAGTCGCAGTCTTCTAGGACCATATCATCACTGTTTGCGTCGGAGCTGGCATTGGGCTCGCAAGGTCCAGAGAAAATGTAACGGTCGGTATCAAAGTATTCAAGGTCGGAATCATCGGTTTGGGCGTAGGTAACTGCTTGTTGCAGGGTTCTTCGGAGGTTAATTTCATTTCCTGTTTCAATTTGAGACATTGTGCTGTCATTCCAGGTGAAAGAAGGTTGTTTTACAGCTTTAAAAGATTTTTTCTTTGATTTGGGACGTTTCCCCTTTGAATAGGCTTGGTCCGGGGCCTCTGATGTCATGACACGCGTGACGTAGCACGTAGGAAGCGTTTGCGCATGAGCAGATCACTGTTCCTTTACCGATGGCTGTTTTCGTGCTTGCGCATGTGCGGTGTCACGCGCATGCGCAAACGGACCTTCCAATTCTGCGCGCTTCTCGTGCAACTGCGGAAGTGCAGTCCCTTTAGAAAGATGGCCGCCGATCAAAATTGTTCTCTGCTCCGGGATCTCGGCCTCGTGGTGAGTACTGGCGCTTCTCTTACCTTTTCTTGCTGGTTGGAGTGTGTTTTCCTCAGTATTTGCCGAATTTGTCCAGGACTGCCTGGAAGTCGCTCCTGTTTTGCCCCTTGGAGATATTGAATTTTTAAAAGATTTCTTCTGCTCTGGCACCGGCGATGGTGAAGAGAAGCTCTGTCTTTTCAGCATCAGCCAGGTCTTCTAGTTCGGCTGCTACCAGGGAGATTTCAAACTTTTGCCGCAATACCCGCCAGCCCTCGCAGAGATCGCCGTGGCACTGGAGCCGCTGCGGAACCCGGATCCCGAACATTTTGCCTGGGTATTGTTGCTGGTTGTCACTGTATGCTGAGGTATGGTTATCTGGATTGAAACAGTTCACTGCTGGTACCATGTCTTGTTATGTTCTCGATGTAACATAAGCGGCTTCCTGGTGGTGCACTTGACAAAGGAAGGTTCAGACGTGGAGATAACTTCAACACGTTTATTAAACTATGTACACTTCTATTACTCGGGTTCGACACTACTGCTAATCCTACTGTAGCTACCCAGATTGAGTAACCAGTTGCTGCAATCCACGTGGTGGGTGTAATATTGAATCAACCCTGTGTCTGTACTCACTGACTGTCTCCACTGGAAAGAGACAGATCATGTGTGTGGTGTCCTTTATATATGGGTTGGTGTAATGCCCCCCTGTGGTCGTGTCACCTCCGTGTGTATCGTTAATGTCCATTGGTCGTCTCCTATCTAACTGATCTATTGGTTGAGTGTGTGTGATGTTTCTGGTGCTCCCTCTAGTGTCTGGCTAGCCTACATGCATTTACATTGATGCACATCACCACAATTCCAGTTCCTGTTTTCGTGTTTACTTCAATCTTCCTGGAAACTTCTCTTTTTATTCTCTAGTTTCAATAACTAGCTGTTCTTTAGTTTCTGGTGTTCTTTTTACCCTCCCCAACTCTCCTCCAGCATCACCCCAACCCCACCATGGAAACTCTCCTCCAGCATCACCCACAACCCCTCCATGGAAACTCTCCCCCAGCACCCCCCAACCCCTCCATGGACACCCTCTCCAACTCTCCCCCAGCATCACCCCCAACCCCTCCATGGACACCCTCTCCAACTCTCCCCCAACACCCCCAACCCCTCCATGGACACCCTCTCCAACTCTCCTCCAGCACCCCCGAACCCCACCATGGAAACTCTCCTCTAGCATCACCCACAACCCCTCCATGGAAACTCTCCCCCAGCACCCCCCAACCCCTCCATGGACACCCTCTCCAACTCTCCCCCAGCATCACCCCCAACCCCTCCATGGACACCCTCTCCAACTCTCCCCCAACACCCCCCAACCCCTCCATGGACACCCTCTCCAACTCTCCCCCAGCACCACCCCCAACCCCTCCATGGAAACTCTCCTCCAGCACCACCCCCAACCCCTCCATGGACACCCTCTCCAACTCTCCCCCAGCACCCCCCCCAACCCCTCCATGGACACCCTCTCCAACTCTCCCCCAGCACCACCCCCAACCCCTCCATGGACACCCTCTCCAACTCTCCCCCAGCACCACCCCCAACCCCTCCATGGACACCCTCTCCAACTCTCCCCCAGCATCACCCCCAACCCCTCCATGGACACCCTCTCCAACTCTCCCCCAACACCCCCAACCCCTCCATGGACACACTCTCCAACTCTCCTCCAGCACCCCCGAACCCCACCATGGAAACTCTCCCCCAGCATCACCCCCAACCCCTCCATGGACACCCTCTCCAACTCTCCCCCAACACCCCCCAACCCCTCCATGGACACCCTCTCCAACTCTCCCCCAGCACCACCCCCAACCCCACCATGGAAACTCTCCTCTAGCATCACCCACAACCCCTCCATGGAAACTCTCCCCCAGCACCCCCCAACCCCTCCATGGACACCCTCTCCAACTCTCCCCCAGCATCACCCCCAACCCCTCCATGGACACCCTCTCCAACTCTCCCCCAACACCCCCCAACCCCTCCATGGACACCCTCTCCAACTCTCCCCCAGCACCACCCCCAACCCCTCCATGGAAACTCTCCTCCAGCACCACCCCCAACCCCTCCATGGACACCCTCTCCAACTCTCCTCCAGCACCCCCCCCAACCCCTCCACGGACACCCTCTCCAACTCTCCCCCAGCACCACCCCCAACCCCTCCATGGACACCCTCTCCAACTCTCCCCCAGCACCACCCCCAACCCCTCCATGGACACCCTCTCCAACTCTCCCCCAGCATCACCCCCAACCCCTCCATGGACACCCTCTCCAACTCTCCCCCAACACCCCCAACCCCTCCATGGACACACTCTCCAACTCTCCTCCAGCACCCCCGAACCCCACCATGGAAACTCTCCCCCAGCATCACCCCCAACCCCTCCATGGACACCCTCTCCAACTCTCCCCCAACACCCCCCAACCCCTCCATGGACACCCTCTCCAACTCTCCCCCAGCACCACCCCCAACCCCTCCATGGACACCCTCTCCAACTCTCCCCCAGCATCACCCCCAACACCTCCATGGACACCCTCTCCAACTCTCCCCCAGCACCACCCCCAACCCCTCCATGGACACCCTCTCCAACTCTCCCCCAGCACCACCCCCAACCCCTCCATGGACACCCTCTCCAACTCTCCCCCAGCATCACCCCCAACCCCTCCATGGACACCCTCTCCAACTCTCCCCCAGCACCACCCCCAACCCCTCCATGGACACCCTCTCCAACTCTCCCCCAGCATCACCCCCAACCCCTCCATGGACGCCCCCTCCAACTCTCCCCCGCATCACCCCCAACCCCTCCATGGACGCCCTCTCCAACTCTCCACCAGCACACCCCCCCCCCCAACCCCTCCATGGACACCCTCTCCAACTCTCCCCGCATCACCCCCAACCCCTCCATGGACACCTTCTCCAACTCTCTTCCAGCACCACCCCCAACCCTATTCACCATAACCCCCTCCATGGACAGCCTATCAGCCTCCAAACTCCTCCTGTAAATCGCCGTGACAACCGCCCCCCCCCCCCTCTCCAGCCCTCCCACTGACAGACCCGCCTCCAACAACGAGGAGGAAGGTGTTATTCGGAGGACCGCACCTGCCTATACCTGAAACTGTGGCCCTGCATCAGGCCAAACTTCTCAATCAGCAACTCCAAACTCGCAAATCTCCCTCCCAGAAACAGAACCTTCATCTCCCTGATCCCCTTCTCTTCTCACCCCCGGAACCGTACGCCCACCCTGCCCCGGCTCAAACCCACGATTCCCCCTAATCGGCATCCCCCCCAACCCAGCTCCCAATCGAAAATGCTGCTGAAGCTGCCTCCAGTCCTTCAGCGTGGTCAACACCACCGGACTCACTGAACCCTTCCCCAGGGCCATCGGGAGCAGCGGCATTGCCAGTGCCCGCAACCCTCTGCAAGAGCCCGCCTCCACCCTCACCCACAAAGCCCCACCTCCCTACCCCGCCTCCACCCTCACCCACAAACACCACCTCCCTACCCCGCCTCCACCCTCACCCACAAACACCACCTCCCTACCCACCTCCACCCTCACCCACAAACACCACCTCCCTACCCCGCCTCCACCCTCACCCACAAAGCCCCACCTCCCTACCCCGCCTTCACCCTCACCCACAAAGCCCCACCTCCCTACCCCGCCTCCACCCTCACCCACAAACACCACCTCCCTACCCCGCCTCCACCCTCACCCACAAACATCACCTCCCTACCCCGCCTCCACCCTCACCCACAAACACCACCTCCCTACCCCGCCTCCACCCTCACCCACAAACACCACCTCCCTACCCCGCCTTCACCCTCACCCACAAACACCGCCTCCCTACCCACCTCCACCCTCACCCACAAACACCACCTCCCTACTCCGCCTCCACCCTCACCCACAAACACCACCTCCCTACCCACCTCCACCCTCACCCACAAACACCACCTCCCTACCCCGCCTCCACCCTCACCCACAAACACCACCTCCCTACCCACCTCCACCCTCACCCACAAACACCACCTCCCTACCCCGCCTCCACCCTCACCCACAAACACCGCCTCCCTACCCACCTCCACCCTCACCCACAAACACCACCTCCCTACTCCGCCTCCACCCTCACCCACAAACACCACCTCCCTACCCACCTCCACCCTCACCCACAAACACCACCTCCCTACCCCGCCTCCACCCTCACCCACAAACACCACCTCCCTACCCGCCTCCACCCTCACCCACAAACACCACCTCCCTACCCCGCCTTCACCCTCACCCACAAACACCGCCTCCCTACCCACCTCCACCCTCACCCACAAACACCACCTCCCTACTCCGCCTCCACCCTCACCCACAAACACCACCTCCCTACCCACCTCCACCCTCACCCACAAACACCACCTCCCTACCCCGCCTCCACCCTCACCCACAAACACCACCTCCCTACCCACCTCCACCCTCACCCACAAACACCACCTCCCTACCCCGCCTCCACCCTCACCCACAAACACCACCTCCCTACCCCGCCTCCACCCTCACCCACAAACACCACCTCCCTACCCACCTCCACCCTCACCCACAAACACCACCTCCCTACCCCGCCTCCACCCTCACCCACAAACACCACCTCCCTACCCACCTCCACCCTCACCCACAAACACCACATCCCTACCCACCTCCACCCTCACCCACAAATCCCCACCTCCCTACCCCGCCTCCACCCTCACCCTCACCCACAAACACCAACTCCCTACCCCGCCTCCACCCTCACCCACAAATCCCCACCTCCCTACCCCGCCTCCACCCTCACCCACAAATCCCCACCTCCCTACCCCGCCTCCACCCTCACCCTCACCCACAAACACCAACTCCCTACCCCGCCTCCACCCTCACCCACAAACACCACCTCCCTACCCACCTCCACCCTCACCCACAAACACCACCTCCCTACCCTGCCCCCACCCTCACCCACAAAGCCCTACCTCCCTTCCCCGCCTTCACCCTCACCCACAAACACCACCTCCCTACCCCGCCTTCACCCTCACCCACAAACACCACCTCCCTACCCACCTCCACCCTCACCCACAAACACCACCTCCCTACCCCGCCTCCACACTCACCCACAAATCCCCACCTCCCTACCCCGCCTCCACCCTCACCCACAAACACCACCTCCCTGCCCCGCCTCCACACTCACCCACAAAGCCCCACCTCCCTACCCACCTCCACCCTCACCTACAAACACCACCTCCCTACCCTGCCCCCACCCTCACCCACAAAGCCCTACCTCCCTACCCGCCTTCACCCTCACCCACAAACACCACCTCCCTACCCACCTCCACCCTCACCCACAAACACAACCTCCCTACCCACCTCCACCCTCACCCACAAACACCACCTCCCTACCCTGCCTCCACCCTCACCCACAAACACCACCTCCCTACCCCGCCTCCACCCTCACCCACAAACACCACCTCCCTACCCGCCTCCACCCTCACCCACAAACACCACCTCCGTACCCCACCTCCACCCTCACCCACAAACACCACCTCCCTACCCCGCCTTCACCCTCACCCACAAACACCACCTCCCTACCCTGCCTCCACCCTCACCCACAAACACCACCTCCCTACCCCACCTCCACCCTCACCCACAAACACCACCTCCCTACCCCGCCTTCACCCTCACCCACAAACACCACCTCCCTACCCCGCCTTCACCCTCACCCACAAACACCACCTCCCTACCCCGCCTTCACCCTCACCCACAAACACCACCTCCCTACCCTGCCTCCACCCACACCCACAAACACCACCTCCCTACCCCGCCTTCACCCTCACCCACAAACACCACCTCCGTACCCCACCTCCACCCTCACCCACAAACACCACCTCCCTACCACGCCTTCACCCTCACCCACAAACACCACCTCCCTACCCCGCCTTCACCCTCACCCACAAACACCACCTCCCTACCCCGCCTTCACCCTCACCCACAAACACAACCTCCCTACCCACCTCCACCCTCACCCACAAAGCCCCACCTCCCTACCCGCCTTCACCCTCACCCAGAAACACCACCTCCCTACCCTGCCTCCACCCTCACCCACAAACACCACCTCCCTACCCTGCCTCCACCCTCACCCACAAACACCACCTCCCTACGCTGCCTCCACCCTCACCCACAAACACCACCTCCCTACCCTGCCTCCACCCTCACCCACAAACACCACCTCCCTACCCCGCCTCCACCCTCACCCACAAAGCCCCACCTCCCTACCCACCTCCACCCTCACCCACAAACACCACCTCCCTACCCTGCCTCCACCCTCACCCACAAACACCACCTCCCTACCCCGCCTCCACCCTCACCCACAAACACCACCTCCCTACCCTGCCTCCACCCTCACCCACAAACACCACCTCCCTACCCACCTCCACCCTCACCCACAAAGCCCCACCTCCCTACCCACCTCCACCCTCACTCACAAACACCACCTCCCTACCCTGCCTCCACCCTCACCCACAAACACCACCTCCCTACCCACCTCCACCCTCACCCACAAACACCACCTCCCTACCCTGCCTCCACCCTCACCCACAAACACCACCTCCCTACCCCACCTCCACCCTCACCCACAAACACCACCTCCCTACCCCGCCTTCACCCTCACCCACAAACACCACCTCCCTACCCCGCCTTCACCCTCACCCACAAACACCACCTCCCTACCCCGCCTTCACCCTCACCCACAAACACCACCTCCCTACCCTGCCTCCACCCACACCCACAAACACCACCTCCCTACCCCGCCTTCACCCTCACCCACAAACACCACCTCCGTACCCCACCTCCACCCTCACCCACAAACACCACCTCCCTACCACGCCTTCACCCTCACCCACAAACACCACCTCCCTACCCCGCCTTCACCCTCACCCACAAACACCACCTCCCTACCCCGCCTTCACCCTCACCCACAAACACAACCTCCCTACCCACCTCCACCCTCACCCACAAAGCCCCACCTCCCTACCCGCCTTCACCCTCACCCAGAAACACCACCTCCCTACCCTGCCTCCACCCTCACCCACAAACACCACCTCCCTACCCTGCCTCCACCCTCACCCACAAACACCACCTCCCTACGCTGCCTCCACCCTCACCCACAAACACCACCTCCCTACCCTGCCTCCACCCTCACCCACAAACACCACCTCCCTACCCCGCCTCCACCCTCACCCACAAAGCCCCACCTCCCTACCCACCTCCACCCTCACCCACAAACACCACCTCCCTACCCTGCCTCCACCCTCACCCACAAACACCACCTCCCTACCCCGCCTCCACCCTCACCCACAAACACCACCTCCCTACCCTGCCTCCACCCTCACCCACAAACACCACCTCCCTACCCACCTCCACCCTCACCCACAAAGCCCCACCTCCCTACCCACCTCCACCCTCACTCACAAACACCACCTCCCTACCCTGCCTCCACCCTCACCCACAAACACCACCTCCCTACCCACCTCCACCCTCACCCACAAACACCACCTCCCTACCCTGCCTCCACCCTCACCCACAAACACCACCTCCCTACCCCGCCTCCGCACTCACCCACAAATCCCCACCTCCCTACCCTGCCTCCACCCTCACCCACAAACACCACCTCCCTACCCCGCCTCCACCCTCACCCACAAACACCACCTCCCTACCCTGCCTCCACCCTCACCCACAAACACCACCTCCCTACCCCGCCTCCACCCTCACCCACAAACACCACCTCCCTACCCTGCCCCCACCCTCACCCACAAAGCCCCACCTCCCTACCCCGCCTTCACCCTCACCTACAAACACCACCTCCCTACCCTGCCCCCACCCTCACCCACAAAGCCCTACCTCCCTACCCGCCTTCACCCTCACCCACAAACACCACCTCCCTACCCACCTCCACCCTCACCCACAAACACAACCTCCCTACCCACCTCCACCCTCACCCACAAACACCACCTCCCTACCCTGCCTCCACCCTCACCCACAAACACCACCTCCCTACCCCGCCTCCACCCTCACCCACAAACACCACCTCCCTACCCACCTCCACCCTCACCCACAAACACCACCTCCGTACCCCACCTCCACCCTCACCCACAAACACCACCTCCCTACCCCGCCTTCACCCTCACCCACAAACACCACCTCCCTACCCTGCCTCCACCCTCACCCACAAACACCACCTCCCTACCCCACCTCCACCCTCACCCACAAACACCACCTCCCTACCCCGCCTTCACCCTCACCCACAAACACCACCTCCCTACCCCGCCTTCACCCTCACCCACAAACACCACCTCCCTACCCCGCCTTCACCCTCACCCACAAACACCACCTCCCTACCCTGCCTTCACCCTCACCCACAAACACCACCTCCGTACCCCACCTCCACCCTCACCCACAAACACCACCTCCCTACCCCGCCTTCACCCTCACCCACAAACACCACCTCCCTACCCCGCCTTCACCCTCACCCACAAACACCACCTCCCTACCCCGCCTTCACCCTCACCCACAAACACAACCTCCCTACCCACCTCCACCCTCACCCACAAAGCCCCACCTCCCTACCCACCTTCACCCTCACCCAGAAACACCACCTCCCTACCCTGCCTCCACCCTCACCCACAAACACCACCTCCCTACCCTGCCTCCACCCTCACCCACAAACACCACCTCCCTACCCCGCCTCCACCCTCACCCACAAACACCACCTCCCTACCCTGCCTCCACCCTCACCCACAAACACCACCTCCCTACCCACCTCCACCCTCACCCACAAAGCCCCACCTCCCTACCCACCTCCACCCTCACCCACAAACACCACCTCCCTACCCTGCCTCCACCCTCACCCACAAACACCACCTCCCTACCCACCTCCACCCTCACCCACAAACACCACCTCCCTACCCTGCCTCCACCCTCACCCACAAACACCACCTCCCTACCCCGCCTCCGCACTCACCCACAAATCCCCACCTCCCTACCCTGCCTCCACCCTCACCCACAAACACCACCTCCCTACCCCGCCTCCACCCTCACCCACAAACACCACCTCCCTACCCTGCCTCCACCCTCACCCACAAACACCACCTCCCTACCCCGCCTCCACCCTCACCCACAAACACCACCTCCCTACCCTGCCCCCACCCTCACCCACAAAGCCCCACCTCCCTACCCCGCCTTCACCCTCACCCACAAACACCACCTCCCTACCCCGCCTTCACCCTCACCCACAAACACCACCTCCCTACCCCGCCTTCACCCTCACCCACAAACACCACCTCCCTACCCACCTCCACCCTCACCCACAAAGCCCCACCTCCCTACCCACCTCCACCCTCACCCACAAAGCCCCACCTCCCTACCCCGCCTTCACCCTCACCCACAAACACCACCTCCCTACCCCGCCTCCACCCTCACCCACAAACACAACCTCCCTACCCACCTCCACCCTCACCCACAAAGCCCCACCTCCCTACCCCGCCTCCACCCTCACCCACAAACACCACCTCCCTACCCTGCCTCCATCCTCACCCACAAATCCCCACCTCCCTACCCCGCCTTCACCCTCACCCACAAACACCACCTCCCTACCCCGCCTTCACCCTCACCCACAAACACCACCTCCCTACCCCGCCTTCACCCTCACCCACAAACACCACCTCCCTACCCTCCTCCACCCTCACCCACAAACACCACCTCCCTACCCCGCCTCCACCCTCACCCACAAACACCACCTCCCTACCCCGCCTTCACCCTCACCCACAAACACCACCTCCCTACCCCGCCTCCACCCTCACCCACAAACACCACCTCCCTACCCCGCCTTCACCCTCACCCACAAACACCACCTCCCTACCTCGCCTCCACCCTCACCCACAAACACAACCTCCCTACCCACCTCCACCCTCACCCACAAAGCCCCACCTCCCTACCCCGCCTCCACCCTCACCCACAAACACCACCTCCCTACCCACATCCACCCTCACCCACAAAGCCCCACCTCCCTACCCCGCCTCCACCCTCACCCACAAACACCACCTCCCTACCCTGCCTCCAAGCTCACCCACAAACACCACCTCCCTACCCCGCCTCCACCCTCACCCACAAAGCCCCACCTCCCTACCCCGCCTCCACCCTCACCCACAAAGCCCCACCTCCCTACCCCGCCTCCACCCTCACCCACAAAACCCCACCTCCCTACCCCGCCTTCACCCTCACCCACAAAGCCCCACCTCCCTACCCCGCCTCCACCCTCACCCACAAACACCACCTCCCTACCCCGCCTTCACCCTCACCCACAAACACCACCTCCCTACCCACCTCCACCCTCACCCACAAACACCACCTCCGTACCCCACCTTCACCCTCACCCACAAACACCACCTCCCTACCCACCTCCACCCTCACCCACAAACACCACCTCCGTACCCCGCCTTCACCCTCACCCACAAACACCACCTCCCTACCCACCTCCACCCTCACCCACAAACACCACCTCCGTACCCCACCTCCACCCTCACCCACAAACACCACCTCCCTACCCCGCCTTCACCCTCACCCACAAACACCACCTCCCTACCCCGCCTCCACCCTCACCCACAAACACAACCTCCCTACCCACCTCCACCCTCACCCACAAAGCCCCACCTCCCTACCCGCCTTCACCCTCACCCAGAAACACCACCTCCCTACCCCGCCTCCACCCTCACCCACAAACACCACCTCCCTACCCTGCCTCCACCCTCACCCACAAACACCACCTCCCTACCCTGCCTCCAAGCTCACCCACAAACACCACCTCCCTACCCTGCCTCCACCCTCACCCACAAAGCCCCACCTCCCTACCCTGCCTCCACCCTCACCCACAAAGCCCCACCTCCCTACCCGCCTTCACCCTCACCCAGAAACACCACCTCCCTACCCCGCCTCCACCCTCACCCACAAACACCACCTCCCTACCCTGCCTCCACCCTCACCCACAAATCCCCACCTCCCTACCCCGCCTCCACCCTCACCCACAAAACCCCACCTCCCTACACCGCCTTCACCCTCACCCACAAAGCCCCACCCCCCTACCCCGCCCCCACCCTCACCCACAAACACCACCTCCCTACCCCGCCTCCACCCTCACCCACAAACACCACCTCCCTACCCCGCCTTCACCCTCACCCACAAACACCACATCCCTACCCACCTCCACCCTCACCCACAAACACCACCCCCCTACCCTGCCTCCAAGCTCACCCACAAACACCACCTCCCTACCCTGCCTCCACCCTCACCCACAAATCCCCACCTCCCTACCCCGCCTCCACCCTCACCCACAAAACCCCACCTCCCTACCCCGCCTTCACCCTCACCCACAAAGCCCCACCCCCCTACCCCGCCCCCACCCTCACCCACAAACACCACCTCCCTACCCCGCCTCCACCCTCACCCACAAACACCACCTCCCTACCCCGCCTCCACCCTCACCCACAAACACCACCTCCCTACCCACCTCCACCCTCACCCACAAACACCACCTCCGTACCCCACCTTCACCCTCACCCACAAACACCACCTCCCTACCCACCTCCACCCTCACCCACAAACCCCCACCTCCCTACCCCGCCTCCACCCTCACCCACAAACACCACCTCCCTACCCACCTCCACCCTCACCCACAAAGCCCCACCTCCCTACCCGCCTTCACCCTCACCCACAAACACCACCTCCCTACTCCGCCTCCACCCTCACCCACAAACACCACCTCCCTACCCTGCCTCCACCCTCACCCACAAACACCACCTCCCTACCCACCTCCACCCTCACCCACAAACACCACCTCCCTACCCCGCCTCCAATCTCACCCACAAACACCACCTCCCTACCCTGCCTCCACCCTCACCCACAAATCCCCACCTCCCTACCCCGCCTCCACCCTCACCCACAAACACCACCTCCCTACCCCGCCTCCACCCTCACCCACAAAGCCCCACCTCCCTACCCCGCCTCCACCCTCACCCACAAAGCCCCGCCTCCCTACCCTGCCTCCACCCTCACCCACAAACACCACCTCCCTACCCCACCTCCACCCTCACCCACAAACACCACCTCCCTACCCACCTCCACCCTCACCCACAAACACCACCTCCCTACCCCGCCTTCACCCTCACCCACAAACACCACCTCCCTACCCCACCTCCACCCTCACCCACAAACACCACCTCCCTACCCCGCCTTCACCCTCACCCACAAACACCACCTCCCTACCCTGCCTCCAGCCTCACCCACAAACACCACCTCCCTACCCCGCCTTCACCCTCACCCACAAACACCACCTCCGTACCCCACCTCCACCCTCACCCACAAACACCACCTCCCTACCCCGCCTTCACCCTCACCCACAAACACCACCTCCCTACCCCGCCTTCACCCTCACCCACAAACACCACCTCCCTACCCCGCCTTCACCCTCACCCACAAACACAACCTCCCTACCCACCTCCACCCTCACCCACAAAGCCCCACCTCCCTACCCGCCTTCACCCTCACCCAGAAACACCACCTCCCTACCCCGCCTCCACCCTCACCCACAAACACCACCTCCCTACCCTGCCTCCACCCTCACCCACAAACACCACCTCCCTACCCTGCCTCCACCCTCACCCACAAACACCACCTCCCTACCCTGCCTCCACCCTCACCCACAAACACCACCTCACTACCCTGCCTCCACCCTCACCCACAAACACCACCTCCCTACCCTGCCTCCACCCTCACCCACAAACACCACCTCCCTACCCCGCCTCCACCCTCACCCACAAAGCCCCACCTCCCTACCCACCTCCACCCTCACCCACAAACACCACCTCCCTACCCTGCCTCCACCCTCACCCACAAACACCACCTCCCTACCCCGCCTCCACCCTCACCCACAAACACCACCTCCCTACCCTGCCTCCACCCTCACCCACAAACACCACCTCCCTACCCACCTCCACCCTCACCCACAAAGCCCCACCTCCCTACCCACCTCCACCCTCACCCACAAACACCACCTCCCTACCCTGCCTCCACCCTCACCCACAAACACCACCTCCCTACCCACCTCCACCCTCACCCACAAACACCACCTCCCTACCCTGCCTCCACCCTCGCCCACAAACACCACCTCCCTACCCCGCCTCCGCACTCACCCACAAATCCCCACCTCCCTACCCACCTCCACCCTCACCCACAAACACCACCTCCCTACCCCGCCTCCACCCTCACCCACAAACACCACCTCCCTACCCCGCCTCCACCCTCACCCACAAACACCACCTCCCTACCCTGCCCCCACCCTCACCCACAAAGCCCCACCTCCCTACCCCGCCTCCACCCTCACCCACAAACACCACCTCCCTACCCCGCCTTCACCCTCACCCACAAACACCACCTCCCTACCCCGCCTTCACCCTCACCCACATTACACCACCTCCCTACCCCGCCTTCACCCTCACCCACAAACACCACCTCCCTACCCACCTCCACCCTCACCCACAAAGCCCCACCTCCCTACCCACCTCCACCCTCACCCACAAAGCCCCACCTCCCTACCCCGCCTTCACCCTCACCCACAAACACCACCTCCCTACCCCGCCTCCACCCTCACCCACAAACACAACCTCCCTACCCACCTCCACCCTCACCCACAAAGCCCCACCTCCCTAGCCCGCCTCCACCCTCACCCACAAACACCACCTCCCTACCCTGCCTCCACCCTCACCCACAAACACCACCTCCCTACCCTGCCTCCATCCTCACCCACAAATCCCCACCTCCCTACCCCGCCTTCACCCTCACCCACAAACACCACCTCCCTACCCCGCCTTCACCCTCAACCACAAACACCACCTGCCTACCCCGCCTTCACCCTCACCCACAAACACCACCTCCCTACCCACCTCCACCCTCACCCACAAACACCACCTCCCTACCCCGCCTTCACCCTCACCCACAAACACCACCTCCCTACCCCGCCTCCACCCTCACCCACAAACACAACCTCCCTACCCACCTCCACCCTCACCCACAAAGCCCCACCTCCCTACCCCGCCTCCACCCTCACCCACAAACACCACCTCCCTACCCCGCCTTCACCCTCACCCACAAACACCACCTCCCTACCCCGCCTCCACCCTCACCCACAAACACCACCTCCCTACCCACATCCACCCTCACCCACAAAGCCCCACCTCCCTACCCCGCCTCCACCCTCACCCACAAACACCACCTCCCTACCCTGCCTCCAAGCTCACCCACAAACACCACCTCCCTACCCCGCCTCCACCCTCACCCACAAAGCCCCACCTCCCTACCCCGCCTCCACCCTCACCCACAAAGCCCCACCTCCCTACCCCGCCTCCACCCTCACCCACAAAACCCCACCTCCCTACCCCGCCTTCACCCTCACCCACAAAGCCCCACCTCCCTACCCCGCCTCCACCCTCACCCACAAACACCACCTCCCTACCCCGCCATCACCCTCACCCACAAACACCACCTCCCTACCCACCTCCACCCTCACCCACAAACACCACCTCCGTACCCCACCTTCACCCTCACCCACAAACACCACCTCCCTACCCACCTCCACCCTCACCCACAAACACCACCTCCGTACCCCGCCTTCACCCTCACCCACAAACACCACCTCCCTACCCACCTCCACCCTCACCCACAAAGCCCCACCTCCCTACCCGCCTTCACCCTCACCCAGAAACACCACCTCCCTACCCCGCCTCCACCCTCACCCACAAACACCACCTCCCTACCCTGCCTCCACCCTCACCCACAAACACCACCTCCCTACCCTGCCTCCACTCTCACCCACAAACACCACCTCCCTAGCCTGCCTCCACCCTCACCCACAAACACCACCTCCCTACCCTGCCTCCACCCTCACCCACAAACACCACCTCCCTACCCTGCCTCCAACCTCACCCACAAACACCACCTCCCTACCCCGCCTCCACCCTCACCCACAAAGCCCCACCTCCCTACCCACCTCCACCCTCACCCACAAACACCACCTCCCTACCCTGCCTCCACCCTCACCCACAAACACCACCTCCCTACCCCGCCTCCACCCTCACCCACAAACACCACCTCCCTACCCTGCCTCCACCCTCACCCACAAACACCACCTCCCTACCCACCTCCACCCTCACCCACAAAGCCCCACCTCCCTACCCACCTCCACCCTCACCCACAAACACCACCTCCCTACCCTGCCTCCACCCTCACCCACAAACACCACCTCCCTACCCACCTCCACCCTCACCCACAAACACCACCTCCCTACCCTGCCTCCACCCTCGCCCACAAACACCACCTCCCTACCCCGCCTCCGCACTC
Source organism: Scyliorhinus torazame (assembly GCF_047496885.1). Classification (NCBI taxonomy): domain Eukaryota; kingdom Metazoa; phylum Chordata; class Chondrichthyes; order Carcharhiniformes; family Scyliorhinidae; genus Scyliorhinus; species Scyliorhinus torazame. The sequence continues at coordinate 207,256,467 of NC_092721.1, read as the reverse complement.
ACCCACAAATCCCCACCTCCCTACCCACCTCCACCCTCACCCACAAACACCACCTCCCTACCCCGCCTCCACCCTCACCCACAAACACCACCTCCCTACCCCGCCTCCACCCTCACCCACAAACACCACCTCCCTACCCTGCCCCCACCCTCACCCACAAAGCCCCACCTCCCTACCCCGCCTCCACCCTCACCCACAAACACCACCTCCCTACCCCGCCTTCACCCTCACCCACAAACACCACCTCCCTACCCCGCCTTCACCCTCACCCACAAACACCACCTCCCTACCCACCTCCACCCTCACCCACAAAGTCCCACCTCCCTACCCACCTCCACCCTCACCCACAAAGCCCCACCTCCCTACCCCGCCTTCACCCTCACCCACAAACACCACCTCCCTACCCCGCCTCCACCCTCACCCACAAACACAACCTCCCTACCCACCTCCACCCTCACCCACAAAGCCCCACCTCCCTACCCTGCCTCCACCCTCACCCACAAACACCACCTCCCTACCCTGCCTCCATCCTCACCCACAAATCCCCACCTCCCTACCCCGCCTTCACCCTCACCCACAAACACCACCTCCCTACCCCGCCTTCACCCTCACCCACAAACACCACCTCCCTACCCCGCCTCCACCCTCACCCACAAACACAACCTCCCTACCCACCTCCACCCTCACCCACAAAGCCCCACCTCCCTACCCCGCCTCCACCCTCACCCACAAACACCACCTCCCTACCCACATCCACCCTCACCCACAAAGCCCCACCTCCCTACCCCGCCTCCACCCTCACCCACAAACACCACCTCCCTACCCTGCCTCCAAGCTCACCCACAAACACCACCTCCCTACCCCGCCTCCACCCTCACCCACAAAGCCCCACCTCCCTACCCCGCCTCCACCCTCACCCACAAAGCCCCACCTCCCTACCCCGCCTCCACCCTCACCCACAAAACCCCACCTCCCTACCCCGCCTTCACCCTCACCCACAAAGCCCCACCTCCCTACCCCGCCTCCACCCTCACCCACAAACACCACCTCCCTACCCCGCCATCACCCTCACCCACAAACACCACCTCCCTACCCACCTCCACCCTCACCCACAAACACCACCTCCGTACCCCACCTTCACCCTCACCCACAAACACCACCTCCCTACCCACCTCCACCCTCACCCACAAACACCACCTCCGTACCCCGCCTTCACCCTCACCCACAAACACCACCTCCCTACCCACCTCCACCCTCACCCACAAACACCACCTCCGTACCCCACCTCCACCCTCACCCACAAACACCACCTCCCTACCCCGCCTTCACCCTCACCCACAAACACCACCTCCCTACCCCGCCTCCACCCTCACCCACAAACACAACCTCCCTACCCACCTCCACCCTCACCCACAAAGCCCCACCTCCCTACCCGCCTTCACCCTCACCCAGAAACACCACCTCCCTACCCCGCCTCCACCCTCACCCACAAACACCACCTCCCTACCCTGCCTCCACCCTCACCCACAAATACCACCTCCCTACCCTGCCTCCAAGCTCACCCACAAACACCACCTCCCTACCCTGCCTCCACCCTCACCCACAAAGCCCCACCTCCCTACCCTGCCTCCACCCTCACCCACAAAGCCCCACCTCCCTACCCGCCTTCACCCTCACCCAGAAACACCACCTCCCTACCCTGCCTCCACCCTCACCCACAAAGCCCCACCTCCCTACTCCGCCTCCACCCTCACCCACAAACACCACCTCCCTACCCTGCCTCCAAGCTCACCCACAAACACCACCTCCCTACCCTGCCTCCACCCTCACCCACAAATCCCCACCTCCCTACCCCGCCTCCACCCTCACCCACAAAACCCCACCTCCCTACCCCGCCTTCACCCTCACCCACAAAGCCCCACCCCCCTACCCCGCCCCCACCCTCACCCACAAACACCACCTCCCTACCCCGCCTCCACCCTCACCCACAAACACCACCTCCCTACCCCGCCTTCACCCTCACCCACAAACACCACCTCCCTACCCACCTCCACCCTCACCCACAAACACCACCCCCCTACCCTGCCTCCAAGCTCACCCACAAACACCACCTCCCTACCCCGCCTTCACCCTCACCCACAAAGCCCCACCCCCCTACCCCGCCCCCACCCTCACCCACAAACACCACCTCCCTACCCCGCCTCCACCCTCACCCACAAACACCACCTCCCTACCCCGCCTCCACCCTCACCCACAAACACCACCTCCCTTCCCACCTCCACCCTCACCCACAAACACCACCTCCGTACCCCACCTTCACCCTCACCCACAAACACCACCTCCCTACCCACCTCCACCCTCAACCCACAAACACCACCTCCCTACCCTGCCTCCACCCTCACCCACAAACACCACCTCCCTACCCACCTCCACCCTCACCCACAAACACCACCTCCCTACCCACCTCCACCCTCACCCACAAATCCCCACCTCCCTACCCCGCCTCCACCCTCACCCACAAACACCACCTCCCTACCCACCTCCACCCTCACCCACAAAGCCCCACCTCCCTACCCGCCTTCACCCTCACCCACAAACACCACCTCCCTACTCCGCCTCCACCCTCACCCACAAACACCACCTCCCTACCCTGCCTCCACCCTCACCCACAAACACCACCTCCCTACCCACCTCCACCCTCACCCACAAACACCACCTCCCTACCCCGCCTCCAATCTCACCCATAAACACCACCTCCCTACCCTGCCTCCACCCTCACCCACAAATCCCCACCTCCCTACCCCGCCTCCACCCTCACCCACAAAGCCCCACCTCCCTACCCTGCCTCCACCCTCACCCACAAACACCACCTCCCGACCCCACCTTCAAACTCACCCACGAACACCACCTCCCTACCCCGCCTCCACCCTCACCCACAAAGCCCCACCTCCCTACCCCGCCTTCACCCTCACCCACAAAGCCCCACCCCCCTACCCCGCCCCCACCCTCACCCACAAACACCACCTCCCTACCCCGCCTTCACCCTCACCCACAAAGCCCCACCCCCCTACCCCACCCCCACCCTCACCCACAAACACCACCTCCCTACCCCGCCTCCACCCTCACCCACAAACACCACCTCCCTACCCCGCCTTCACCCTCACCCACAAACACCACCTCCCTACCGCTCCTTCACCCTCACCCACAAACACCACCTCCCTACCCACCTCCACCCTCACCCACAAACACCACCCCCCTACCCTGCCTCCAAGCTCACCCACAAACACCACCTCCCTACCCTGCCTCCACCCTCACCCACAAATCCCCACCTCCCTACCCCGCCTCCACCCTCACCCACAAAACCCCACCTCCCTACCCCGCCTTCACCCTCACCCACAAAGCCCCACCCCCCTACCCCGCCCCCACCCTCACCCACAAACACCACCTCCCTACCCCGCCTCCACCCCCACCCACAAACACCACCTCCCTACCCACCTCCACCCTCACCCACAAACACCACCTCCGTACCCCACCTTCACCCTCACCCACAAACACCACCTCCCTACCCACCTCGACCCTCAACCCACAAACACCACCTCCCTACCCTGCCTCCACCCTCACCCACAAACACCACCTCCCTACCCTGCCTCCACCCTCACCCACAAACACCACCTCCCTACCCACCTCCACCCTCAACCCACAAACACCACCTCCCTACCCTGCCTCCACCCTCACCCACAAACACCACCTCCCTACCCCACCTTCACCCTCACCCACAAACACCACCTCCCTACCCACCTCCACCCTCACCCACAAACACCACCTCCCTACCCACCTCCACCCTCACCCACAAATCCCCACCTCCCTACCCCGCCTCCACCCTCACCCACAAACACCTCCACCCTCACCCACAAAGCCCCACCTCCCTACCCGCCTTCACCCTCACCCACAAACACCACCTCCCTACTCCGCCTCCACCCTCACCCACAAACACCACCTCCCTACCCCGCCTCCACCCTCACCCACAAACACCACCTCCCTACCCACCTCCACCCTCACCCACAAACACCACCTCCCTACCCCGCCTCCAATCTCACCCACAAACACCACCTCCCTACCCCGCCTCCACCCTCACCCACAAATCCCCACCTCCCTACCCTGCCTCCAATCTCACCCACAAACACCACCTCCCTACCCCGCCTCCACCCTCACCCACAAACACCACCTCCCTACCCACCTCCACCCTCACCCACAAACACCACCTCTCTACCCACCTCCACCCTCACCCACAAACACCACCTCCCTACCCTGCCTCCACCCTCACCCACAAACACCACCTCCCTACCCTGCCTCCACCCTCACCCACAAACACCACCTCCCTACCCCGCCTCCAATCTCACCCACAAACACCACCTCCCTACCCTGCCTCCACCCTCACCCACAAATCCCCACCTCCCTACCCCGCCTCCACCCTCACCCACAAACACCACCTCCCTACCGACCTCCACCCTCACCCACAAACACCACCTCCGTACCCCACCTTCACCCTCACCCACAAACACCACCTCCCTACCCACCTCCACCCTCAACCCACAAACACCACCTCCCTACCCTGCCTCCACCCTCACCCACAAACACCACCTCCCTACCCGCCTCCACCCTCACCCACAAACACCACCTCCCTACCCACCTCCACCCTCACCCACAAACACCACCTCCCTACCCACCTCCACCCTCACCCACAAATCCCCACCTCCCTACCCCACCTTCACCCTCACCCACAAACACCACCTCCCTACCCTGCCTCCACCCTCACACACAAACACCACCTCCCTACCCACCTCCACCCTCACCCACAAACACCACCTCCCTACCCTGCCTTCACCCTCACCCACAAACACCACCTCCCTACTCCGCCTCCACCCTCACCCACAAACACCACCTCCCTACCCCGCCTCCAATCTCACCCACAAACACCACCTCCCTACCCTGCCTCCACCCTCACCCACAAATCCCCACCTCCCTACCCCGCCTCCACCCTCACCCACAAATCCCCACCTCCCTACCCTGCCTCCAATCTCACCCACAAACACGACCTCCCTACCCCGCCTCCACCCTCACCCACAAAGCCCCACCTCCCTACCCCGCCTGCACCCTCACCCACAAAGCCCCACCTCCCTACCCTGCCTCCACCCTCACCCACAAATCCCCACCCAGAAAGCCCCACCTCCCTACCCTGCCTCCACCCTCACCCACAAACACCACCTCCCGACCCCACCTTCAACCTCACCCACAAACACAACCTCCCTACCCACCTCCACCCTCACCCACAAAGCCCCACCTCCCTACCCTGCCTCCACCCTCACCCACAAACACCACCTCCCTACCCTGCCTCCATCCTCACCCACAAATCCCCACCTCCCTACCCCGCCTTCACCCTCACCCACAAACACCACCTCCCTACCCCGCCTTCACCCTCACCCACAAACACCACCTCCCTACCCCGCCTCCACCCTCACCCACAAACACAACCTCCCTACCCACCTCCACCCTCACCCACAAAGCCCCACCTCCCTACCCCGCCTCCACCCTCACCCACAAACACCACCTCCCTACCCACATCCACCCTCACCCACAAAGCCCCACCTCCCTACCCCGCCTCCACCCTCACCCACAAACACCACCTCCCTACCCTGCCTCCAAGCTCACCCACAAACACCACCTCCCTACCCCGCCTCCACCCTCACCCACAAAGCCCCACCTCCCTACCCCGCCTCCACCCTCACCCACAAAGCCCCACCTCCCTACCCCGCCTCCACCCTCACCCACAAAACCCCACCTCCCTACCCCGCCTTCACCCTCACCCACAAAGCCCCACCTCCCTACCCCGCCTCCACCCTCACCCACAAACACCACCTCCCTACCCCGCCATCACCCTCACCCACAAACACCACCTCCCTACCCACCTCCACCCTCACCCACAAACACCACCTCCGTACCCCACCTTCACCCTCACCCACAAACACCACCTCCCTACCCACCTCCACCCTCACCCACAAACACCACCTCCGTACCCCGCCTTCACCCTCACCCACAAACACCACCTCCCTACCCACCTCCACCCTCACCCACAAACACCACCTCCGTACCCCACCTCCACCCTCACCCACAAACACCACCTCCCTACCCCGCCTTCACCCTCACCCACAAACACCACCTCCCTACCCCGCCTCCACCCTCACCCACAAACACAACCTCCCTACCCACCTCCACCCTCACCCACAAAGCCCCACCTCCCTACCCGCCTTCACCCTCACCCAGAAACACCACCTCCCTACCCCGCCTCCACCCTCACCCACAAACACCACCTCCCTACCCTGCCTCCACCCTCACCCACAAACACCACCTCCCTACCCTGCCTCCAAGCTCACCCACAAACACCACCTCCCTACCCTGCCTCCACCCTCACCCACAAAGCCCCACCTCCCTACCCTGCCTCCACCCTCACCCACAAAGCCCCACCTCCCTACCCGCCTTCACCCTCACCCAGAAACACCACCTCCCTACCCTGCCTCCACCCTCACCCACAAAGCCCCACCTCCCTACTCCGCCTCCACCCTCACCCACAAACACCACCTCCCTACCCTGCCTCCAAGCTCACCCACAAACACCACCTCCCTACCCTGCCTCCACCCTCACCCACAAATCCCCACCTCCCTACCCCGCCTCCACCCTCACCCACAAAACCCCACCTCCCTACCCCGCCTTCACCCTCACCCACAAAGCCCCACCCCCCTACCCCGCCCCCACCCTCACCCACAAACACCACCTCCCTACCCCGCCTCCACCCTCACCCACAAACACCACCTCCCTACCCCGCCTTCACCCTCACCCACAAACACCACCTCCCTACCCACCTCCACCCTCACCCACAAACACCACCCCCCTACCCTGCCTCCAAGCTCACCCACAAACACCACCTCCCTACCCCGCCTTCACCCTCACCCACAAAGCCCCACCCCCCTACCCCGCCCCCACCCTCACCCACAAACACCACCTCCCTACCCCGCCTCCACCCTCACCCACAAACACCACCTCCCTACCCCGCCTCCACCCTCACCCACAAACACCACCTCCCTACCCACCTCCACCCTCACCCACAAACACCACCTCCGTACCCCACCTTCACCCTCACCCACAAACACCACCTCCCTACCCACCTCCACCCTCAACCCACAAACACCACCTCCCTACCCTGCCTCCACCCTCACCCACAAACACCACCTCCCTACCCACCTCCACCCTCACCCACAAACACCACCTCCCTACCCACCTCCACCCTCACCCACAAATCCCCACCTCCCTACCCCGCCTCCACCCTCACCCACAAACACCACCTCCCTACCCACCTCCACCCTCACCCACAAAGCCCCACCTCCCTACCCGCCTTCACCCTCACCCACAAACACCACCTCCCTACTCCGCCTCCACCCTCACCCACAAACACCACCTCCCTACCCTGCCTCCACCCTCACCCACAAACACCACCTCCCTACCCACCTCCACCCTCACCCACAAACACCACCTCCCTACCCCGCCTCCAATCTCACCCACAAACACCACCTCCCTACCCTGCCTCCACCCTCACCCACAAATCCCCACCTCCCTACCCCGCCTCCACCCTCACCCACAAAGCCCCACCTCCCTACCCTGCCTCCACCCTCACCCACAAACACCACCTCCCGACCCCACCTTCAACCTCACCCACGAACACCACCTCCCTACCCCGCCTCCACCCTCACCCACAAAGCCCCACCTCCCTACCCCGCCTTCACCCTCACCCACAAAGCCCCACCCCCCTACCCCGCCCCCACCCTCACCCACAAACACCACCTCCCTACCCCGCCTTCACCCTCACCCACAAAGCCCCACCCCCCTACCCCGCCCCCACCCTCACCCACAAACACCACCTCCCTACCCCGCCTCCACCCTCACCCACAAACACCACCTCCCTACCCCGCCTTCACCCTCACCCACAAACACCACCTCCCTACCGCTCCTTCACCCTCACCCACAAACACCACCTCCCTACCCACCTCCACCCTCACCCACAAACACCACCCCCCTACCCTGCCTCCAAGCTCACCCACAAACACCACCTCCCTACCCTGCCTCCACCCTCACCCACAAATCCCCACCTCCCTACCCCGCCTCCACCCTCACCCACAAAACCCCACCTCCCTACCCCGCCTTCACCCTCACCCACAAAGCCCCACCCCCCTACCCCGCCCCCACCCTCACCCACAAACACCACCTCCCTACCCCGCCTCCACCCCCACCCACAAACACCACCTCCCTACCCACCTCCACCCTCACCCACAAACACCACCTCCGTACCCCACCTTCACCCTCACCCACAAACACCACCTCCCTACCCACCTCGACCCTCAACCCACAAACACCACCTCCCTACCCTGCCTCCACCCTCACCCACAAACACCACCTCCCTACCCTGCCTCCACCCTCACCCACAAACACCACCTCCCTACCCACCTCCACCCTCAACCCACAAACACCACCTCCCTACCCTGCCTCCACCCTCACCCACAAACACCACCTCCCTACCCCACCTTCACCCTCACCCACAAACACCACCTCCCTACCCACCTCCACCCTCACCCACAAACACCACCTCCCTACCCACCTCCACCCTCACCCACAAATCCCCACCTCCCTACCCCGCCTCCACCCTCACCCACAAACACCTCCACCCTCACCCACAAAGCCCCACCTCCCTACCCGCCTTCACCCTCACCCACAAACACCACCTCCCTACTCCGCCTCCACCCTCACCCACAAACACCACCTCCCTACCCCGCCTCCACCCTCACCCACAAACACCACCTCCCTACCCACCTCCACCCTCACCCACAAACACCACCTCCCTACCCCGCCTCCAATCTCACCCACAAACACCACCTCCCTACCCCGCCTCCACCCTCACCCACAAATCCCCACCTCCCTACCCTGCCTCCAATCTCACCCACAAACACCACCTCCCTACCCCGCCTCCACCCTCACCCACAAACACCACCTCCCTACCCACCTCCACCCTCACCCACAAACACCACCTCTCTACCCACCTCCACCCTCACCCACAAACACCACCTCCCTACCCTGCCTCCACCCTCACCCACAAACACCACCTCCCTACCCTGCCTCCACCCTCACCCACAAACACCACCTCCCTACCCCGCCTCCAATCTCACCCACAAACACCACCTCCCTACCCTGCCTCCACCCTCACCCACAAATCCCCACCTCCCTACCCCGCCTCCACCCTCACCCACAAACACCACCTCCCTACCGACCTCCACCCTCACCCACAAACACCACCTCCGTACCCCACCTTCACCCTCACCCACAAACACCACCTCCCTACCCACCTCCACCCTCAACCCACAAACACCACCTCCCTACCCTGCCTCCACCCTCACCCACAAACACCACCTCCCTACCCGCCTCCACCCTCACCCACAAACACCACCTCCCTACCCACCTCCACCCTCACCCACAAACACCACCTCCCTACCCACCTCCACCCTCACCCACAAATCCCCACCTCCCTACCCCACCTTCACCCTCACCCACAAACACCACCTCCCTACCCTGCCTCCACCCTCACACACAAACACCACCTCCCTACCCACCTCCACCCTCACCCACAAACACCACCTCCCTACCCTGCCTTCACCCTCACCCACAAACACCACCTCCCTACTCCGCCTCCACCCTCACCCACAAACACCACCTCCCTACCCCGCCTCCAATCTCACCCACAAACACCACCTCCCTACCCTGCCTCCACCCTCACCCACAAATCCCCACCTCCCTACCCCGCCTCCACCCTCACCCACAAATCCCCACCTCCCTACCCTGCCTCCAATCTCACCCACAAACACGACCTCCCTACCCCGCCTCCACCCTCACCCACAAAGCCCCACCTCCCTACCCCGCCTGCACCCTCACCCACAAAGCCCCACCTCCCTACCCTGCCTCCACCCTCACCCACAAATCCCCACCCAGAAAGCCCCACCTCCCTACCCTGCCTCCACCCTCACCCACAAACACCACCTCCCGACCCCACCTTCAACCTCACCCACGAACACCACCTCCCTACCCCGCCTCCACCCTCACCCACAAAGCCCCACCTCCCTACCCCGCCTTCACCCTCACCCACAAAGCCCCACCCCCCTACCCCGCCCCCACCCTCACCCACAAACACCACCTCCCTACCCCGCCTCCACCCTCACCCACAAACACCCCCTCCCTACCCCGCCTCCACCCTCACCCACAAACACCACCTCCCTACCCGCCTTCACCCTCACCCAGAAACACCACCTCCCTACCCCGCCTCCACCCTCACCCACAAACACCACCTCCCTACCCTGCCTCCAAGCTCACCCACAAACACCACCTCCCTACCCTGCCTCCACCCTCACCCACAAATCCCCACCTCCCTACCCCGCCTCCACCCTCACCCACAAAACCCCACCTCCCTACCCCGCCTTCACCCTCACCCACAAAGCCCCACCCCCCTACCCCGCCCCCACCCTCACCCACAAACACCACCTCCCTACCCCGCCTCCACCCTCACCCACAAACACCACCTCCCTACCCCGCCTCCACCCTCACCCACAAACACCACCTCCCTACCCACCTCCACCCTCACCCACAAACACCACCTCCGTACCCCACCTTCACCCTCACCCACAAACACCACCTCCCTACCCACCTCCACCCTCAACCCACAAACACCACCTCCCTACCCTGCCTCCACCCTCACCCACAAATCCCCACCTCCCTACCCCGCCCCCACCCTCACCCACAAACACCACCTCCCTACCCCGCCCCAACCCTCACCCACAAACACCACCTCCCTTCCCACCTCCACCCTCACCCACAAACACCACCTCCCTACCCCGCCTCCACCCTCACCCACAAACACCACCTCCCTACCCCGCCTCCACCCTCACCCACAAACACCACCTCCCTACCCACCTCCACCCTCACCCACAAACACCACCCCCCTACCCTGCCTCCAAGCTCACCCACAAACACCACCTCCCTACCCTGCCTCCACCCTCACCCACAAAACCCCACCTCCCTACCCCGCCTTCACCCTCACCCACAAAGCCCCACCCCCCTACCCCGCCCCCACCCTCACCCACAAACACCACCTCCCTACCCCGCCTCCACCCTCACCCACAAACACCACCTCCCTACCCACCTCCACCCTCACCCACAAACACCACCTCCCTACCCTGCCTCCACCCTCACCCACAAAACCCCACCTCCCTACCCCGCCTTCACCCTCACCCACAAAGCCCCACCCCCCTACCCCGCCCCCACCCTCACCCACAAACACCACCCCCCTACCCCGCCTCCACCCTCACCCACAAACACCACCTCCCTACCCACCTCCACCCTCACCCACAAACACCACCTCCGTACCCCACCTTCACCCTCACCCACAAACACCACCTCCCTACCCACCTCCACCCTCAACCCACAAACACCACCTCTCTACCCACCTCCACCCTCACCCACAAACACCACCTCCCTACCCTGCCTCCACCCTCACCCACAAACACCACCTCCCTACCCTGCCTCCACCCTCACCCACAAACACCACCTCCCTACCCACCTCCACCCTCAACCCACAAACACCACCTCCCTACCCTGCCTCCACCCTCACCCACAAACACCACCTCCCTACCCCACCTTCACCCTCACCCACAAACACCACCTCCCTACCCACCTCCACCCTCACCCACAAACACCACCTCCCTACCCACCTCCACCCTCACCCACAAATCCCCACCTCCCTACCCCGCCTCCACCCTCACCCACAAACACCTCCACCCTCACCCACAAAGCCCCACCTCCCTACCCGCCTTCACCCTCACCCACAAACACCACCTCCCTACTCCGCCTCCACCCTCACCCACAAACACCACCTCCCTACCCACCTCCACCCTCACCCACAAACACCACCTCCCTACCCTGCCTCCAATCTCACCCACAAACACCACCTCCCTACCCCGCCTCCACCCTCACCCACAAAGCCCCACCTCCCTACCCCGCCTCCACCCTCACCCACAAAGCCCCACCTCCCTACCCTGCCTCCACCCTCACCCACAAATCCCCACCCACAAAGCCCCACCTCCCTACCCTGCCTCCACCCTCACCCACAAACACCACCTCCCGACCCCACCTTCAACCTCACCCACGAACACCACCTCCCTACCCCGCCTCCACCCTCACCCACAAAGCCCCACCTCCCTACCCCGCCTTCACCCTCACCCACAAAGCCCCACCCTCCTACCCCGCCCCCACCCTCACCCACAAACACCACCTCCCTACCCGGCCTCCACCCTCACCCACAAACACCACCTCCCTACCCCGCCTCCACCCTCACCCACAAACACCACCTCCCTACCCCGCCTCCACCCTCACCCACAAACACCACCTCCCTACCCCGCCTCCACCCTCACCCACAAAGCCCCACCTCCCTACCCCGCCTTCACCCTCACGCACAAATCCCCACCTCCCTACCCTGCCTCCACCCTCACCCACAAACACCACCTCCCTACCCTGCCTCCACCCTCACCCACAATGCCCCACCTCCCTACCCCGCCTCCACCCTCACCCACAAACACCACCTCCCTACCCGCCTTCACCCTCACCCACAATGCCCCACCTCCCTACCCCGCCTCCACCCTCACCCACAAACACCACCTCCCTACCCTGCCTCCACCCTCACCCACAATGCCCCACCTCCCTACCCCGCCTCCACCCTCACCCACAAACACCACCTCCCTACCCTGCCCCCACCCTCACCCACAAACACCACCTCCCTACCCCGCCTCCACCCTCACCCACAAACACCACCTCCCTACCCCGCCTTCACCCTCACCCACAAAGCCCCACCCCCCGCATTCAGCCCTGTAATTTCTCTACATTCGCTGCCCAAAAAGACCGACGGGCATTGAAATTACAGTGCAAAAGGAGGCCATTCGGCCCATCGAGTCTGCACCGTCCCTTAGAAAAGAGCACCCTACCCAAGCCCACACCTCCACCCTATCCCCGTAACCCCAACTAACCCAACCTTTTTGGCCATTAAGGGCAATTTATCATGGCCAATTCACCTAACAAGCACGTCTTTGGACTGTGGGAGGAAACCGGAGCACCCGGAGGAAACCCACGCAGACACGGGGAGAACGTGCAGACTCCGCACAGACAGTGACCCAGCGGGGAATCGAACCTGGGACCCTGGCGCTGTGAAGCAACAGTGCTAACCACCGTGCTACCGTGCTACCCACAAGAACAAAATTTTGGGTAAAATATTAATCTTTACTGCCTGCACCCGGCCTGCCAACGACAGAGGGAGAGTGTCCAACTCCACCAAACCAGCCCCCACCCACTCACCAACCAGCCCCCCACTCACAAACCAGCCCCCACCCCCACACAAACCAGCCCCCACCCACTCACAAACCAGCCCCCCCTAACAAACCAGCCCCCACCCCCTCACAAACCAGCCCCCACCCCCTCACAAACCAGCACCCACCCCCTCACAAACCAGCCCCCACCCCCTCACAAACCAGCCCCACCCCCTCACAAACCAGCCCCCACCCCCTCACAAACCAGCCCCCACCCCCTCACAAACCAGCCCCCCCTAACAAACCAGCCCCCACCCCCTCACAAACCAGCACCCACCCCCTCACAAACCAGCCCCCCCTAACAAACCAGCCCCCACCCCCTCACAAACCAGCACCCACCCCCTCACAAACCAGCCCCCACCCCCACACAAACCAGCCCCCACCACCTCACAAACCAGCCCCCACCCCCTCACAAACCAGCCCCCACCCTCTCACAAAGAAGCCCCCACCCTCTCACAAAGAAGCCCCCACACCCTCACAAACCAGCCCCCAACCCCTCACAAACCAACCCCCAACCCCTCACAAACCAACCCCACCCCCTCACAAACCAACCCCACCCCCTCACAAACAAGTCCCCACCCCCTCACAAACCAGCCCCCCTCACGAACCAGCCCCCACCCCCACCCCCACACGAACCAGCCCCCATCCCCTCACAAACCAGCCCCCACCCCCACACAAACCAGCCCCCGCCCACTCACAAAGAAGCCCCCATCCCCTCACAAACAAGTCACCACCCCCTCACAAACCAGCCCCCCCCAACCAGCCCCCACCCGCTCACAAACCAGCCCCCGCCCACTCACAAAGAAGCCCCCATCCCCTCACAAACCAGCCCCCACCCCCACACAAACCAGCCCCCACCCCCTCACAAACCAGCCCCCAACCCCTCACAAACCAACCCCCAACCCCTCACAAACCAGCCCCCACCCCCTCACAAACCAGCCCCCAACCCCTCACAAACCAACTCCACCCCCTCACAAACCAACCCCCACCCCCTCACAAACCAGCCCCCACCCCCTCACAAACCAACCCCCAACCCCTCACAAACCAACTCCACCCCCTCACAAACCAACCCCCACCCCCTCACAAACCAGCCCCCAACCCCTCACAAACCAACCCCCACCCCCTCACAAACCAGTCCCCACCCCCTCACAAACCAGCCCCCCTCACGAACCAGCCCCCACCCCCACCCCCACACGAACCAGCCCCCACCCCCTCACAAACCAGCCCCCGCCCACTCACAAAGAAGCCCCCATCCCCTCACAAACAAGTCACCACCCTCACAAACCAGCCCCCAACCCTCACAAACCAGCCCCCACCCCCACACAAAGAAGCCCCCACCCCCTCAAAAACCAGCCCCCACCCCCTCACAAACCAGCCCCCCCAACCAGCCCCCACCCGCTCACAAACCAGCCCCCACCCCCTCACAAACCAGCCACCAACCCTCAGAAACCAGCCCCACCCCCTCACAAAGAAGCCCCCACCCCCTCAAAAACCAGCCCCCACCCCCTCACAAACCAGCCTCCACCCTCAAAAAACAGCCCCCACCCTCTCACAAACCAGCCCCCACACCCTCACACACCAGCCCCCACCCTCACAAACCAACCCCCACCCCACACAAACCAGCCCCCACCCTCACGAACCAGCCCCCACCCCCTCACAAACCAGCCCCCACCCTCACAAACCAGCCCCCACCCTCACAAACCAGCCCCCAACCCTCACAAACCAGCCCCCACCCCCACACAAAGAAGCCCCCACCCCCTCAAAAACCAGCCCCCACCCCCTCACAAACCAGCCCCCCCCAACCAGCCCCCACCCGCTCACAAACCAGCCCCCACCCCCTCACAAACCAGCCACCAACCCTCAGAAACCAGCCCCACCCCCTCACAAAGAAGCCCCCACCCCCTCAAAAACCAGCCCCCACCCCCTCACAAACCAGCCTCCACCCTCAAAAAACAGCCCCCACCCCCTCACACACCAGCCCCCACCCTCACAAACCAACCCCCACCCCACACAAACCAGCCCCCACCCCCTCACAAACCAGCCCCCACCCTCACAAACCAGCCCCCACCCTCACAAACCAGCCCCCACCCTCACAAATCAGCCCCCAACCCTCAGAAACCAGCACCCACCCCCTCACAAAGAAGCCCCCACCCCCTCAAAAACCAGCCCCCACCCCCTCACAAACCAGCCTCCACCCTCAAAAAACAGCCCCCACCCTCTCACAAACCAGCCCCCACCCCCACAAACCAGCCCCCACCCCACACAAACCAGCCCCCACCCCACACAAACCAGCCCCCACCCCCTCACAAACCAGCCCCCACCCCCTCACAAACCAGCCCCCACCCCCTCACAAACCAGCCCCCACACCCTCACAAACCAGCCCCCACACCCTCACAAACCAGCCCCCCACACCCTCACAAACCAGCCCCCGCACCCTCACAAACCAGCCCCCGCCCCCCTCACAAACCAGCCCCCGCCCCCCTCACAAACCAGCCCCCGCCCCCCTCACAAACCAGCCCCCGCCCCCCTCACAAACCAGCCCCCACCCCCTCACAAACCAGCCCCCACCCCACACAAACCAGCCCCCACCCCCTCACAAACCAGCCCCCACCCCCTCACAAACCAGCCCCCACCCCCTCACAAACCAGCCCCCACACCCTCACAAACCAGCCCCCACCCCCTCACAAAGAAGCCCCCACCCCCTCACAAACCAGCCACCCCTCACAAACCAGCCCCCACCCCCTCACAAACCAACCCCCACCCCCTCACAAACCAGCCCCCACCCCCTCACAAACCAGCCCCGACCCCTCCCACAAACCACCCCCCCACAAACCAGCCCCCACCACCCGCACAAACCAGCCCCCACCACCCGCACAAACCAGCCCCCACCCCTCACAAACCAGCCCCCACCCCTCACAAACCAGCCCCCACCCCTCACAAACCAGCCCCCACCCCCACACAAACCAGCCCCCGCCACCCTCACAAACCAGCCCCCACCCCCTCACAAACCAGCCCCCACCCCCTCACAAACCAGCCCCCACCCCCTCACAAACCAGCCCCCACCCCCTCACAAACCAACCCCCACCCCCTCACAAACCAGCCCCCACCCCCTCACAAACCAGCCCCCACCCTCCCACAAAACAGCCCGACCCCTCCCACAAACCACCCCCTCACAAAGAAGCCCCCACCCCCTCAAAAACCAGCCCCCACCCCCTCACAAACCAGCCTCCACCCTCAAAAAACAGCCCCCACCCTCTCACAAACCAGCCCCCACCCCCTCACACACCAGCCCCCACCCTCACAAACCAACCCCCACCCCACACAAACCAGCCCCCACCCTCACGAACCAGCCCCCACCCCCTCACAAACCAGCCCCCACCCCCTCACAAACCAGCCCCCACCCTCACAAACCAGCCCCCACCCTCACAAACCAGCCCCCAACCCTCAGAAACCAGCCCCCACCCCCTCACAAAGAAGCCCCCACCCCCTCACAAAGAAGCCCCCACCCCCTCAAAAACCAGCCCCCACCCCCTCACAAACCAGCTCCCCCCAACCAGCCCCCACCCGCTCACAAACCAGCCCCCACCCCCTCACAAACCAGCCACCAACCCTCAGAAACCAGCCCCACCCCCTCACAAAGAAGCCCCCACCCCCTCAAAAACCAGCCCCCACCCCCTCACAAACCAGCCTCCACCCTCAAAAAACAGCCCCCACCCCCTCACACACCAGCCCCCACCCTCACAAACCAACCCCCACCCCACACAAACCAGCCCCCACCCCCTCACAAACCAGCCCCCACCCTCACAAATCAGCCCCCAACCCTCAGAAACCAGCCCCCACCCCCTCACAAAGAAGCCCCCACCCCCTCAAAAACCAGCCCCCACCCCCTCACAAACCAGCCTCCACCCTCAAAAAACAGCCCCCACCCTCTCACAAACCAGCCCCCACCCCCACAAACCAGCCCCCACCCCACACAAACCAGCCCCCACCCCACACAAACCAGCCCCACCCCACACAAACCAGCCCCCACCCCCTCACAAACCAGCCCCCACCCCCTCACAAACCAGCCCCCACACCCTCACAAACCAGCCCCCACACCCTCACAAACCAGCCCCCCACACCCTCACAAACCAGCCCCCGCACCCTCACAAACCAGCCCCCGCCCCCCTCACAAACCAGCCCCCGCCCCCCTCACAAACCAGCCCCCGCCCCCCTCACAAACCAGCCCCCGCCCCCCTCACAAACCAGCCCCCACCCCCTCACAAACCAGCCTCCACCCTCAAAAAACAGCCCCCACCCTCTCACAAACCAGCCCCCACCCCCTCACACACCAGCCCCCACCCTCACAAACCAACCCCCGCCCCACACAAACCAGCCCCCACCCTCACGAACCAGCCCCCACCCCCTCACAAACCAGCCCCCACCCTCACAAACCAGCCCCCACCCTCACAAACCAGCCCCCAACCCTCAGAAACCAGCCCCCACCCCCTCACAAAGAAGCCCCCACCCCCTCAAAAACCAGCCCCCACCCCCTCACAAACCAGCCCCCCCCAACCAGCCCCCACCCGCTCACAAACCAGCCCCCACCCCCTCACAAACCAGCCATGAACCCTCAGAAACCAGCCCCACCCCCTCACAAAGAAGCCCCCACCCCCTCAAAAACCAGCCCCCACCCCCTCACAAACCAGCCTCCACCCTCAAAAAACAGCCCCCACCCCCTCACACACCAGCCCCCACCCTCACAAACCAACCCCCACCCCACAAAAACCAGCCCCCACCCCCTCACAAACCAGCCCCCACCCTCACAAACCAGCCCCCACCCTCACAAACCAGCCCCCACCCTCACAAACCAGCCCCCAACCCTCAGAAACCAGCCCCCACCCCCTCACAAAGAAGCCCCCACCCCCTCAAAAACCAGCCCCCACCCCCTCACAAACCAGCCTCCACCCTCAAAAAACAGCCCCCACCCTCTCACAAACCAGCCCCCACCCCCACAAACCAGCCTCCACCCCACACAAACCAGCCCCCACCCCCTCACAAACCAGCCCCCACCCCCTCACAAACCAGCCCCCACCCCCTCACAAACCAGCCCCCGCCCCCTCACAAACCAGCCCCCGCACCCTCACAAACCAGCCCCCGCACCCTCACAAACCAGCCCCCGCACCCTCACAAACCAGCCCCCGCACCCTCACAAACCAGCCCCCGCCCCCCTCACAAACCAGCCCCCGCCCCCCTCACAAACCAGCCCCCGCCCCCCTCACAAACCAGCCCCCGCCCCCCTCACAAACCAGCCCCCCACACCCTCACAAACCAGCCCCCGCACCCTCACAAACCAGCCCCCGCCCCCCTCACAAACCAGCCCCCGCCCCCCTCACAAACCAGCCCCCGCCCCCCTCACAAACCAGCCCCCGCCCCCCTCACAAACCAGCCCCCGCCCCCCTCACAAACCAGCCCCCGCCCCCCTCACAAACCAGCCCCCGCCCCCCTCACAAACCAGCCCCCACCCCCCTCACAAACCAGCCCCCACCCCCTCACAAACTAGCCCCCACCCTACACAAACCAGCCCCCACCCCACACAAACCAGCCCCCACCCCCTCACAAACCAGCCCCCACCCCCTCACAAACCAGCCCCCACCCCCTCACAAACCAGCCCCCACCCCCTCACAAACCAGCCCCCACACCCTCACAAACCAGCCCCCACCCCCTCACAAAGAAGCCCCCACCCCCTCACAAACCAGCCTCCCCTCACAAACCAGCCCCCACCCCCTCACAAACCAACCCCCACCCCCTCACAAACCAGCCCCCACCCCCTCACAAACCACCCCCCCACAAACCAGCCCCCACCACCCGCACAAACCAGCCCCCACCACCCTCACAAACCAGCCCCCACCCCTCACAAACCAGCCCCCACCCCTCACAAACCAGCCCCCACCCCTCACAAACCAGCCCCCACCCCTCACAAACCAGCCCCCACCCCTCACAAACCAGCCCCCACCCCTCACAAACCAGCCCCCACCCCCACACAAACCAGCCCCCGCCACCCTCACAAACCAGCCCCCACCCCCTCACAAACCAACCCCCACCCCCTCACAAACCAGCCCCCACCCCCTCACAAACCAACCCCCACCCCCTCACAAACCAGCCCCCACCCTCCCACAAAACAGCCCGACCCCTCCCACAAACCACCCCCTCACAAACCAGCCCCCACCCCCTCACAAACCAGCCCCCGCCCCCCTCACAAACCAGCCCCCGCCCCCCTCACAAACCAGCCCCCGCCCCCGCCCCCCTCACAAACCAGCCCCCGCCCCCGCCCCCCTCACAAACCAGCCCCCGCCCCCCTCACAAACCAGCCCCCACCCCCTCACAAACCAGCCCCCACCCCCTCACAAACCAGCCTCCCCTCACAAACCAGCCCCCACCCCCTCACAAACCAACCCCCACCTCCTCACAAACCAGCCCCGACCCCTCCCACAAACCACCCCCCACAAACCAGCCCCCACCACCCGCACAAACCAGCCCCCACCACCCGCACAAACCAGCTCCCACCCTCCCCACAAACCAGCTCCCACCCCCCCCCACAAACCAGCCCCCACCCCCCCTCACAAACCAGCCCCCCCTCACAAACCAGCCCCCACCCCCCCACAAACCAATCCCCACCCTCCCCACAAACCAGCCCCCACCCTCCCCACAAACCAGCCCCCACCCTCCCCACAAACCAGCCCCCACCCTCCCCACAAACCAGCCCCCACCCTCCCCACAAACCAGCCCCCACCCTCCCCACAAACCAGCCCCCACCCTCCCCACAAACCAGCCCCACCACCCCACAAACCAGCCCCCCCTCACAAACCAGCCCCCACCCCCCCACAAACCAATCCCCACCCTCCCCACAAACCAGCCCCCACCCTCACCCTCACCACAAACCAGCCCCCACCTTCCACAAACCAGCCCCACCACCCCACAAACCAGCCCCCACCACCCCACAAACCAGCCCCCACCCTCCCACAAACCAGCCCGCACCCTCCCACAAACCAGCCCCCACTCCCCCCACAAACCAGCTCCCACCCTCCCCGCAAACCAGCCCCCACTCCCTCCGCAAACCAGCCCCCACTCCCCCCGCAAACCAGCCCCCAGACACCACAAACCAGCTCCCACCCTCCCCACAAACCAGCCCCCACTCCCTCCACAAACCAGCCCCCACTCCCTCCACAAATCAGCCCCCACCCTCCCCACAAACCAGCCCCCACTCCCTCCACAAACCAGCCCCCACTCCCTCCCCACAAACCAGCCCCCGCTCCCCCCACAAACCAGCCCCCGCTCCCCCCACAAACCAGCCCCCGCTCCCCCACAAACCAGCCCCCGCTCCCCCACAAACCAGCCCCCGCTCCCCCACAAACCAGCCCCCGCTCCCCCACAAACCAGCCCCCGCTCCCCCACAAACCAGCCCCCGCTCCCCCACAAACCAGCCCCCGCTCCCCCACAAACCAGCCCCCACACTCCCTCAAACCAGCCCTCACTCCCCCCACAAACCAGCCACCACCCCCACACAAACCAGCCCCCACCCCCTCACAAACCAGCCCCCCCTCACATACCAGCCCCCACCCCCTCACAAAGAAGCCCCCACCCCCTCACAAACCAGCCCCCCCTCACAAACCAGCCGCCACCCTCCCACAAAACAGACCCGACCCCTCCCACAAACCACCCCCCCACAAACCAGCCCCCACCCCCGCACAAACCAGCCCCCACCCCCGCACAAACCAGCCCCCACCCCCGCACAAACCAGCCCCCACCCCCTCACAAACCAGCCCCTCCCCTCCCCTCCCCACAAACCATCCCCCACCCTCCCCACAAACCAGCCCCCCCTCACAAACCAGCCCCCGCCCCCCTCACAAACCAGCCCCCGCCCCCCTCACAAACCAGCCCCCACCCCCCTCACAAACCAGCCCCCACCCCCTCACAAACTAGCCCCCACCCTACACAAACCAGCCCCCACCCCACACAAACCAGCCCCCACCCCCTCACAAACCAGCCCCCACCCCCTCACAAACCAGCCCCCACCCCCTCACAAACCAGCCCCCACCCCCTCACAAACCAGCCCCCACACCCTCACAAACAAGCCCCCACCCCCTCACAAACCAGCCTCCCCTCACAAACCAGCCCCCACCCCCTCACAAACCAACCCCCACCCCCTCACAAACCAGCCCCCACCCCCTCACAAACCACCCCCCCACAAACCAGCCCCCACCACCCGCACAAACCAGCCCCCACCACCCGCACAAACCAGCCCCCACCCCTCACAAACCAGCCCCCACCCCTCACAAACCAGCCCCCACCCCTCACAAACCAGCCCCCACCCCTCACAAACCAGCCCCCACCCCTCACAAACCAGCCCCCACCCCTCACAAACCAGCCCCCACCCCTCACAAACCAGCCCCCACCCCCACACAAACCAGCCCCCGCCACCCTCACAAACCAGCCCCCACCCCCTCACAAACCAACCCCCACCCCCTCACAAACCAGCCCCCACCCCCTCACAAACCAACCCCCACCCCCTCACAAACCAGCCCCCACCCCCTCACAAACCAGCCCCCACCCTCCCACAAAACAGCCCGACCCCTCCCACAAACCACCCCCTCACAAACCAGCCCCCACCCCCTCACAAACCAGCCCCCGCCCCCCTCACAAACCAGCCCCCGCCCCCCTCACAAACCAGCCCCCGCCCCCGCCCCCCTCACAAACCAGCCCCCGCCCCCCTCACAAACCAGCCCCCACCCCCTCACAAACCAGCCCCCACCCCCTCACAAACCAGCCTCCCCTCACAAACCAGCCCCCACCCCCTCACAAACCAACCCCCACCTCCTCACAAACCAGCCCCGACCCCTCCCACAAACCACCCCCCACAAACCAGCCCCCACCACCCGCACAAACCAGCCCCCACCACCCGCACAAACCAGCTCCCACCCTCCCCACAAACCAGCTCCCACCCCCCCCCACAAACCAGCCCCCACCCCCCCTCACAAACCAGCCCCCCCTCACAAACCAGCCCCCACCCCCCCACAAACCAATCCCCACCCTCCCCACAAACCAGCCCCCACCCTCCCCACAAACCAGCCCCCACCCTCCCCACAAACCAGCCCCCACCCTCCCCACAAACCAGCCCCCACCCTCCCCACAAACCAGCCCCCACCCTCCCCACAAACCAGCCCCCACCCTCCCCACAAACCAGCCCCCACCCTCCCCACAAACCAGCCCCACCACCCCACAAACCAGCCCCCCCTCACAAACCAGCCCCCACCCCCCCACAAACCAATCCCCACCCTCCCCACAAACCAGCCCCCACCCTCACCCTCACCCTCACCACAAACCAGCCCCCACCTTCCACAAACCAGCCCCCACCACCCCACAAACCAGCCCCCACCACCCCACAAACCAGCCCCCACCCTCCCACAAACCAGCCCCCACTCCCCCCACAAACCAGCTCCCACCCTCCCCGCAAACCAGCCCCCACTCCCTCCGCAAACCAGCCCCCACTCCCCCCGCAAACCAGCCCCCAGACACCACAAACCAGCCCCCACTCCCTCCACAAACCAGCCCCCACTCCCTCCACAAATCAGCCCCCACCCTCCCCACAAACCAGCCCCCACTCCCTCCACAAACCAGCCCCCACTCCCCCCACAAACCAGCTCCCACCCTCCCCGCAAACCAGCCCCCACTCCCTCCGCAAACCAGCCCCCACTCCCCCCGCAAACCAGCCCCCAGACACCACAAACCAGCCCCCACTCCCTCCACAAACCAGCCCCCACTCCCTCCACAAATCAGCCCCCACCCTCCCCACAAACCAGCCCCCACTCCCTCCACAAACCAGCCCCCACTCCCTCCCCACAAACCAGCCCCCACTCCCTCCCCACAAACCAGCCCCCGCTCCCCCCACAAACCAGCCCCCGCTCCCCCACAAACCAGCCCCCGCTCCCCCACAAACCAGCCCCCGCTCCCCCACAAACCAGCCCCCGCTCCCCCACAAACCAGCCCCCGCTCCCCCACAAACCAGCCCCCGCTCCCCCACAAACCAGCCCCCGCTCCCCCACAAACCAGCCCCCGCTCCCCCACAAACCAGCCCCCGCTCCCCCACAAACCAGCCCCCACACTCCCTCAAACCAGCCCTCACTCCCCCCACAAACCAGCCACCACCCCCACACAAACCAGCCCCCACCCCCTCACAAACCAGCCCCCCCTCACATACCAGCCCCCACCCCCTCACAAAGAAGCCCCCACCCCCTCACAAACCAGCCCCCCCTCACAAACCAGCCCCCACCCCCTCACAAACCAGCCGCCACCCTCCCACAAAACAGACCCGACCCCTCCCACAAACCACCCCCCCACAAACCAGCCCCCACCCCCGCACAAACCAGCCCCCACCCCCGCACAAACCAGCCCCCACCCCCTCACAAACCAGCCCCCACCCCCTCACAAACCAGCCCCTCCCCTCCCCTCCCCACAAACCATCCCCCACCCTCCCCACAAACCAGCCCCCCCTCACAAACCAGCCCCCACTCCCCCACAAACCAATCCCCACCCTCCCCACAAACCAGCCCCCATCCCCCCAAAAACCAATCCCCACCCTCCCCACAAACCAGCCCCCACCCTCACCACAAACCAGCCCCCACCCTCACCACAAACCAGCCCCCCTCACAAACCAGCCCCCACTCCCCCACAAACCAATCCCCACCCTCCCCACAAACCAGCCCCCATCCTCCCAAAAACCAATCCCCACCCTCCCCACAAACCAGCCCCCACCCTCCCCACAAACCAGCCCCCACCCTCCCCACAAACCAGCCCCCACCCTCCCCACAAACCAGCCCCCACCCCCCAACAAACCAGCCCCCACCCTCCCACAAAACAGCCCCAACCCCTCCCACAAACCAGCCCCCACCCCCCGCACAAACCAGCCCCCACCCCCACACAAACCAGCCCCCACCCTCCCCACAAACCAGCCCCCACACCCTCACAAACCAGCCCCCCTCACAAACCAGCCCCCACTCCCCCACAAACCAATCCCCACCCTCCCCACAAACCAGCCCCCACCCCCTCACAAACCAGCCCCCACCCTCCCCACAAACCAGCCCCCACCCTCCCCACAAACCAGCCCCCACCCTCCCCACAAACCAGCCCCCACCCTCCCCACAAACCAGCCCCCACTCCCCCCACAAACCAGCCCCGACCCCCCCACAAACCAGCCCCCACTCCCCCCACAAACCAGCCCCCACCCTCCTACAAACCAGCCCCCACTCCCCCCACAAACCAGCCCCCAGCCCCCACAAACCAGCCCCCAGCCCCCACAAACCAGCTCCCAGCCCCCACAAACCAGCTCCCACCCTCCCCACAAACCAGCTCCCACCCTCCCCACAAACCAGCCCCCACCCTCCCCACAAACCAGCCCCCACTCCCCCCACAAACCAGCTCCCACTCCCCCCACAAACCAGCTCCCACCCTCCCCACAAACCAGCCCCCACTCCCCCCACAAACCAGCCCCCACCCTCCTACAAACCAGCCCCCACTCCCCCCACAAACCAGCCCCCACTCCCCCCACAAACCAGCCCCCAGCCCCCACAAACCAGCTCCCACCCTCCCCACAAACCAGCCCCCACTCCCCCCACAAACCAGCCCCCACCCTCCCCAAAAACCAGCCCCCACTCCCTCCACAAATCAGCCCCCGCTCCCCCCACAAACCAGCCCCCGCTCCCCCCACAAACCAGCCCCCACTCCCCCCACAAACCAGCCCCCACCCTCCTACAAACCAGCCCCCACTCCCCCCACAAACCAGCCCCCACTCCCCCCACAAACCAGCCCCCAGCCCCCACAAACCAGCTCCCACCCTCCCCACAAACCAGCCCCCACTCCCCCCACAAACCAGCCCCCACCCTCCCCAAAAACCAGCCCCCGCTCCCTCCACAAACCAGCCCCCGCTCCCCCCACAAACCAGCCCCCGCTCCCCCCACAAACCAGCCCCCGCTCCCCCCACAAACCAGCCCCCGCTCCCCCCACAAACCAGCCCCCGCTCCCCCCACAAACCAGCCCCCGCTCCCCCCACAAACCAGCCCCCGCTCCCCCCACAAACCAGCCCCCGCTCCCCCCACAAACCAGCCCCCGCTCCCCCCACAAACCAGCCCCCGCTCCCCCCACAAACCAGCCCCCGCTCCCCCCACAAACCAGCCCCCGCTCCCCCCACAAACCAGCCCCCGCTCCCCCCACAAACCAGCCCCCGCTCCCCCCACAAACCAGCCCCCGCTCCCCCCACAAACCAGCCCCCGCTCCCCCCACAAACCAGCCCCCGCTCCCCCCACAAACCAGCCCCCGCTCCCCCCACAAACCAGCCCCCGCTCCCCCACAAACCAGCCCCCGCTCCCCCCACAAACCAGCCCCCGCTCCCCCACAAACCAGCCCCCGCTCCCCCACAAACCAGCCCCCGCTCCCCCACAAACCAGCCCCCGCTCCCCCACAAACCAGCCCCCGCTCCCCCACAAACCAGCCCCCGCTCCCCCACAAACCAGCCCCCGCTCCCCCACAAACCAGCCCCCGCTCCCCCACAAACCAGCCCCCGCTCCCCCACAAACCAGCCCCCGCTCCCCCACAAACCAGCCCCCGCTCCCCACAAACCAGCCCCCGCTCCCCCACAAACCAGCCCCCGCTCCCCCACAAACCAGCCCCCGCTCCCCCACAAACCAGCCCCCGCTCCCCCACAAACCAGCCCCCGCTCCCCCACAAACCAGCCCCCACACTCCCTCAAACCAGCCCTCACTCCCCCCACAAACCAGCCACCACCCCCACACAAACCAGCCCCCACCCCCTCACAAACCAGCCCCCACCCCCTCACAAACCAGCCCCCCCTCACATACCAGCCCCCACCCCCTCACAAAGAAGCCCCCACCCCCTCACAAACCAGCCCCCCCTCACAAACCAGCCCCCACCCCCTCACAAACCAGCCGCCACCCTCCCACAAAACAGACCCGACCCCTCCCACAAACCACCCCCCCACAAACCAGCCCCCACCCCCGCACAAACCAGCCCCCACCCCCTCACAAACCAGCCCCCACCCTCCCCTCCCCTCCCCTCCCCTCCCCTCCCCACAAACCATCCCCCACCCTCCCCACAAACCAGCCCCCCCTCACAAACCAGCCCCCACTCCCCCACAAACCAATCCCCACCCTCCCCACAAACCAGCCCCCATCCCCCCAAAAACCAATCCCCACCCTCCCCACAAACCAGCCCCCACCCTCACCACAAACCAGCCCCCACCCTCACCACAAACCAGCCCCCCTCACAAACCAGCCCCCACTCCCCCACAAACCAATCCCCACCCTCCCCACAAACCAGCCCCCATCCTCCCAAAAACCAATCCCCACCCTCCCCACAAACCAGCCCCCACCCTCCCCACAAACCAGCCCCCACCCTCCCCACAAACCAGCCCCCACCCTCCCCACAAACCAGCCCCCACCCCCCAACAAACCAGCCCCCACCCTCCCACAAAACAGCCCCGACCCCTCCCACAAACCACCCCCCCACAAACCAGCCCCCACCCCCCGCACAAACCAGCCCCCACCCCCACACAAACCAGCCCCCACCCCCCCCACAAACCAGCCCCCACCCTCCCCACAAACCAGCCCCCACACCCTCACAAACCAGCCCCCACACCCTCACAAACCAGCCCCCCTCACAAACCAGCCTCCACTCCCCCACAAACCAATCCCCACCCTCCCCACAAACCAGCCCCCACCCCCTCACAAACCAGCCCCCACCCTCCCCACAAACCAGCCCCCACCCTCCCCACAAACCAGCCCCCACCCTCCCCACAAACCAGCCCCCACTCCCCCCACAAACCAGCCCCCACTCCCCCCACAAACCAGCCCCCACTACCTCACAAACCAGCCCCGACCCCCCCACAAACCAGCCCCCACTCCCCCCACAAACCAGCTCCCACCCTCCCCACAAACCAGCCCCCACTCCCCCCACAAACCAGCCCCCACCCTCCTACAAACCAGCCCCCACTCCCCCCACAAACCAGCCCCCAGCCCCCACAAACCAGCTCCCACCCTCCCCACAAACCAGCCCCCACTCCCCCCACAAACCAGCCCCCACCCTCCCCAAAAACCAGCCCCCACTCCCCCCACAAACCAGCCCCCACCCCCCACAAACCAGCCCCCACTCCCCCCACAAACCAGCCCCCACTACCTCACAAACCAGCCCCGACCCCCCCACAAACCAGCCCCCACTCCCCCCACAAACCAGCTCCCACCCTCCCCACAAACCAGCCCCCACTCCCCCCACAAACCAGCCCCCACCCTCCTACAAACCAGCCCCCACTCCCCCCACAAACCAGCCCCCAGCCCCCACAAACCAGCTCCCACCCTCCCCACAAACCAGCCCCCACTCCCCCCACAAACCAGCCCCCACCCTCCCCACAAACCAGCCCCCACTCCCCCCACAAACCAGCCCCCACTCCCCCCACAAACCAGCCCCCACCCCCCACAAACCAGCCCCTACTCCCCCACAAACCAGCCCCCCCCCCCCCACACAAACCTGCCCCCCGCCGCCACAAACCAGCCCCCACCCTCTTGATGCACCGTCAATTCCCACAGGACGAGAATGGTGGAACAATCGAGGGTTTATTGAACAAGATGTTGTGCCTCCTGTAGCTGGAACCAGAATGGCTGCAGCACCGGAGAGCACACACTTTTATACTCCGCCTACTGGGCGGAGCCAGCAGGCAGAGATTTACCATTGTACCTCTAATATACGGGCAGTGCCGTAACACATATAATATATCACTAGTCGTGACTACCACATCTCTCCACCAAGATAGTGAAGTTGAATTCCGGAGTCCCGCCCAATCCCGGGTCACCAGCACCCCCAGATACCTAAAGTGAGACAGCGCCAAGCAGAACAGCCGCATCCCCCCCTTCCCCCACATCCCCCCCATTGGCACTCCTGGAGAGGAGGCAATAAAGTTCTCAGTTCTCCCTTCATTCGATTTATACAATGACAACGTCCGAAATCTTTGAAGCAACCCCCACTGTGCTCCGAAGAGCTCGGCTCCGAAATTGTTAACAAGGCGTCCGCGAGCAAGGAGACCCTGGGCGGGATTGTCCGGCCTCCGACGCCGAAATCGGAGAATCCCCGTTGGCGCTGGAATCGGGGACGGCACTGCTTTTGCAATTCTCCGTCCCCTCAGAAGCGGCGTACTTGCAGAGTAGGCCGCACGCCGTATGGACGGCCTCGGGACGTGACCTGAGGCCCTTCCCCGATGCTCCGCTCCCGATGGGATGAGTCCCGACGGCGTGGGACACGTGTCCTATGTTGTTTCGGGAACCCGGCGTGACGGCTGCGGACTGAGCCCAGCTCCGCCTCAGTCAGGGGGGAGCCGGTCCGCGGTCAGGGGGGGTTTTGGCGGGGGCTGGGGGGCACTGGTGGGGGGCGGTGCGGCGGGTGGCGAGCCTGGTTAAAGGAGGACATTAGTTGGCAGGCCGGGTTCGCGTGCGGCGGGTGCCATGTCGCACGGCGCGGCCGCTGCAGGCTGGTGCACTGTCAATTACAACGAGACGAGAGTAGAATGTAATCGAGGCTTTATTACACTGAGATGTGTGGCCTCCTACAGCAGCTGACAAAATGGCTGCTGTATGGAGAGCCCACATATTTATACTCCGCCTCCTGGGCGGAGCCAGCAGGCAGGGAAATACCCCCGTACCTGTAGTACAGGGGCCTTACCATAATACCCACATATACAATATAATACAACAGTGGTGACTACCACACAGGCCTCTGCTGTGAGACTGCAAGGCCACGGACCTGGCAATTCTCCGGCCGTATCCGCAGCTAAAGCGGGGGTCTCTACGCTGCGCCGCAGCTAGCTGCCCCCGCCCCCGCCCCCCACCACCTGACAGCGGATCAGTGCAGCTTTTGTGCCGTTTTTAGTATTCGTGCCCACGCTCGCCAACGGCGCCTTATATAGCAGCTGCTCCCGCTCCACAAACTCCGGCCCAGTCCCCAAATTCTCCATAACCGCCATCAAATAACTCCACCCAATCGAATGCCTCCTC
Source organism: Scyliorhinus torazame (assembly GCF_047496885.1). NCBI lineage: Eukaryota > Metazoa > Chordata > Chondrichthyes > Carcharhiniformes > Scyliorhinidae > Scyliorhinus > Scyliorhinus torazame. Next base: position 207,226,877 of record NC_092721.1, on the reverse strand, counting down.
CGCATCCAACGCCACCACCACCTCCGTCTCCCATCCCTCTGCCGGAGGAAGCACCACATTCAGCGGCCTCCTCACATTCAGCGGCCTCCTCACATTCAATGACAGCTGTCTGCCCCTTGATGAACACTGTCCCATTTATTCCTGACTCTAACATTGCTCACAAACCAATTATGTGGTACCGTAACAGACATCTATTGTTAGCCCAATACAGCACATCAGCTGCATTGCCCCTATCAACCTCTCTGTTGCCTTCTCAAAGAATTGAATCACTTTAGTGAAACATTATTTTTCTTTAACAAAGGTAATCTGCATTTGTCCAGGTGACTGTTAATTTTGTCCCAGATTATAATTCATAGAAACCACAGACTTTAAACTAACTGGCCTTTTCTGACCAAAGGAATAACAGTTGTGATTCTCCAATTCTCTGGCACCACCATTGTATAAGACAATAAGACCATAAGACATAGGAGCAGAATTAGGCCACTCGGCCCATCGAGTCTGCTCCACCATTCAATCATGGCTGATATTTTCTCATCCCCCTTCTCCCCATAACCCCTGACCCCCTTATTCATCAAGAACTTTTCTATCTCTGTCTTAAAGACACTCAGCGATTTGGCCTCCACAGCCTTCAGCGGCAAAGAGATCCACAGATTCACCACCCTCTGGCTGAAGAAATTCCTCCTCATCTCTGTTTTAAAGGATCGGCCCTTTAGTCTGAGATTGTCTCCTCTGCTTCTAGTTTCTCCTACAAGTGGAAATATTCTCTCCACGTCCACTCTATCCAGACCTCGCAGTACCCGTAAGTTTCAATAAGATCTCCCCTCAGCCTTCTAAACTCCAACGAGTACAGACCCAGAGTCCTCAACCGCTCCTCAAACGACAAGTATCTAAGAAGGATGTGGAGATTATGGCCAGTGTCTCCGCTATTACATTTTTAACAATAATAATCTTGATTGTCACGAGTAGGCTTACATTAACACTGCAATAAAGTTACTGTGAAAAGCCCCTAGTCGCCACATTCCGGCGCCTGTTCGGGTACACCGAGAATTCAGAATGTCCCATTCACCGAACAGCACGTCTTGGGGCTTTACCCACTACAAGAGCAGAAAGGCCAACAAACTCATCCAAGCACAAAGTTAACTATTGTCATTGATGGGATTTCACTCGATGGGCAGTCACCAGTCTCCATTTCTCACTCTAGGTGGTTTTTTCGAAAGTTGTGTTGTTGTTTCAACTTGAAGAAAAATAACGATTATCCACCACTACCATCATCAATTGTAAGTGAAAGAGTTATTCCTCACTTTGCCACATTTTATTTAAGAGACCGACTTTCACTGGGGTACGGGTCCCACACACACTGACTCTCACTGGGGTACGGGTCCCGCACACACTGACTCTCACTGGGGTACGGGTCCCACACACACTGACTCTCACTGGGGTACGGGTTCCACACACACTGACTCTCACTGGGGTACGGGTCCCACACACACTGACTCTCACTGGGGTACGGGTCCCACACACACTGACTCTCACTGGGGTTTGGGTTCCATACACACTGACCCTCACTGGGGTACGGGTTCCACACACACTGACTCTCACTGGAGTACGGGTCCCACACACACTGAATCTCACTGGGGTACGGGTTCCACACACACTGACTCTCACTGGGGTACGGGTCCCACACACACTGAATCTCACTGGGGTACGGGTCCCACACACACTGAATCTCACTGGGGTACGGGTTCCACACACACTGAATCTCACTGGGGTACGGGTCCCACACACACTGAATCTCACTGGGGTACGGGTTCCACACACACTGACTCTCACTGGGGTACGGGTCCCACACACACTGACACTCACTGGGGTACGGGTCCCACACACACTGACTCTCACTGGGGTACGGGTCCCACACACACTGACTCTCACTGGGGTACGGGTCCCACACACACTGAATCTCACTGGGGTACGGGTCCCACACACACTGACTCTCACTGGGGTACGGGTCCCACACACACTGACACTCACTGGGGTACGGGTCCCACACATAGAACATAGAACATAGAACATACAGCGCAGTACAGGCCCTTCGGCCCACGATGTTGCACCGAAACAAAAGCCATCTAACCTACACTATGCCATTATCATCCATATGTTTATCCAATAAACTTTTAAATGCCCTCAATGTTGGCGAGTTCACTACTGTAGCAGGTAGGGCATTCCACGGCCTCACTACTCTTTGCGTAAAGAACCTACCTCTGACCTCTGTCCTATATCTATTACCCGTCAGTTTAAAGTTATGTCCCCTCGTGCCAGCCATTTCCATCCGCGGGAGAAGGCTCTCACTGTCCACCCTATCCAACCCCCTGATCATTTTGTATGCCTCTATTAAGTCTCCTCTTAACCTTCTTCTCTCCAACAAAAACAACCTCAAGTCCATCAGCCTTTCCTCATAAGATTTTCCCTCCATACCAGGCAACATCCTGGTAAATCTCCTCTGCACCCGCTCCAAAGCCTCCACGTCCTTCCTATAATGCGGTGACCAGAACTGTACGCAATACTCCAAATGCGGCCGTACCAGAGTTCTGTACAGCTGCAACATGACCTCCCGACTCCGGAACTCAATCCCTCTACCAATAAAGGCCAACACTCCATAGGCCTTCTTCACAACCCTATCAACCTGGGTGGCAACTTTCAGGGATCTATGTACATGGACACCTAGATCCCTCTGCTCATCCACACTTTCAAGAACTTTACCATTAGCCAAATATTCCGCATTCCTGTTATTCCTTCCAAAGTGAATCACCTCACACTTCTCTACATTAAACTCCATTTGCCACCTCTCAGCCCAGCTCTGCAGCTTATCTATATCCCTCTGTAACCTGCTACATCCTTCCACACTATCGACACCACCGACTTTAGTATCGTCTGCAAATTTACTCACCCACCCTTCTGCGCCTTCCTCTAGGTCATTGATAAAAATGACAAACAGCAACGGCCCCAGAACAGATCCTTGTGGTACTCCACTTGTGACTGTACTCCATTCTGAACATTTCCCATCAACCACCACCCTCTGTCTTCTTTCAGCTAGCCAATTTCTGATCCACATCTCTAAATCACCCTCAATCCCCAGCCTCCGTATTTTCTGCAATAGCCTACTGTGGGGAACCTTATCAAACGCTTTGCTGAAATCCATATACACCACATCAACTGCTCTACCCTCATCTACGTGTTCAGTCACCTTCTCAAAGAACTCAATAAGGTTTGTGAGGCATGACCTACCCTTCACAAAGCCATGCTGACTATCCCTGATCATATTATTCCTATCTAGATGATTATAAATCTTGTCTCTTATAATCCCCTCCAAGACTTTACCCACTACAGACGTGAGGCTCACCGGTCTATAGTTGCCGGGGTTGTCTCTGCTCCCCTTTTTGAACAAAGGGACCACATTTGCTGTCCTCCAGTCCTCTGGCACTATTCCTGTAGCCAATGATGACATAAAAATCAAAGCCAAAGGTCCAGCAATCTCTTCCCTGACCTCCCAGAGAATCCTAGGATAAATCCCATCAGGTCCCGGGGACTTATCTATTTTCAGCCTGTCCAGAATTGCCAACACCTCTTCCCTACGTACCTCAATGCCATCTATTCTATTAGCCTGGGGCTCAGCATTCTCCTCCACAACATTATCTTTTTCCTGAGTGAATACTGACGAAAAATATTCATTTAGTATCTCGCCTATCTCTTCAGACTCCACACACAATTTCCCATCCCTGTCCTTGACTGGTCCTACTCTTTCCCTAGTCATTCGCTTATTCCTGACATACCTATAGAAAGCTTTTGGGTTTTCCTTGATCCTTCCTGCCAAATACTTCTCATGTCCCCTCCTTGCTCGTCTTAGCTCTCTCTTTAGATCCTTCCTCGCTACCTTGTAACTCTCCATCGCCCCAACCGAAACTTCACACCTCATCTTCACATAGGCCTCCTTCTTCCTCTTAACAAGAGATTCCACTTCCTTGGTAAACCACGGTTCCCTCGCTCGACGCCTTCCTCCCTGCCTGACCGGTACATACTTATCAAGAACACGCAGTAGCTGATCCTTGAACAAGTCCCACTTATCCAGTGTGCCCAACACTTGCAGCCTACTTCTCCACCTTATCCCCCCCAAGTCACGTCTAATGGCATCATAATTGCCCTTCCCCCAGCTATAACTCTTGCCCTGCGGTGTATACTTATCCCTTTCCATCATTAACGTAAACGTCACCGAATTGTGGTCACTGTCCCCAAAGTGCTCTCCTACCTCCAAATCCAACACCTGGCCTGGTTCATAACCCAAAACCAAATCCAGCGTGGCCTCGCCTCTTGTTGGTCTGTCAACATATTGTGTCAGGAAACCCTCCTGCACACACTGTACAAAAAACGACCCATCTATTGTACTCGAACTATATCTTTTCCAGTCAATATTTGGAAAGTTAAAATCTCCCATAATAACTACCCTGTTACTTTCGCTCTTATCCAGAATCATCTTCGCCATCCTTTCCTCTACATCCCTAGAACTATTAGGAGGCCTATAAAAAACTCCCAACAGGGTGACCTCTCCTTTCCTGTTTCTAACTTCAGCCAATACTACCTCGGAAGAAGAGTCCCCATCTAGCATCCTCTCCGCCACCGTAATACTGCTCTTGACTAGCAGCGCCACACCTCCCCCTCTTTTGTCTCCTTCTCTGAGCTTACTAAAACACCTAAACCCCGGAACCTGCAACATCCATTCCTGTCCCTGCTCTATCCATGTCTCCTAAATGGCCACAACATCGAAGTCCCAGGTACCAACCCATGCTGCCAGTTCCCCTACCTTGTTTCGTATACTCCTGGCATTGAAGTAGACACACTTCAAACCACCTACCTGAACACTGGCCCCCTCCTGCGACGTCAAATCTGTGCTCCTGACCTCTATACTCTCATTCTCACTTACCCTAAAACTACAATCCAGGTTCCCATGCCCCTGCTGCATTAGTTTAAACCCCCCCAAAGAGCACTAACAAATCTCCCCCCCAGGATATTTGTGCCCCTCAGGTTCAGATGTAGACCATCCTGTCTGTAGAGGTCCCACCTTCCCCAGAAAGAGCCCCAGTTATCCAGAAATCTGAATCCCTCCCACCTGCACCATCCCTGTAGCCACGTGTATAAATGCTCTCTCTCCCTATTCCTCATCTCACTATCACGTGGCACGGGCAACAACCCAGAGATAACAACTCTGTTTGTTCTAGTTCTGAGCTTCCATCCTAGCTCCCTGAAAGCCTGCCTGACATCCTTGTCCCCTTTCCTACCTATGTCGTTAGTGCCAATGTGGACCACGACTTGGGGCTGCTCCCCCTCCCCCTAAGGACCCGGAAAACACGATCCGAGACATCACGTACCCTTGCACCTGGGAGGCAACATACCAAACGTGAGTCTCTCACGCTCCCACAAAATCTCCTATCTGTGCCCCTGACTATAGAGTCCCCAATTACTAATGCTCTGCTCTTCTCCCCCCTTCCCTTCTGAGCAACAGGGACAGACTCCGTGCCAGAGGCCCGTACCCATGGCTTACCCCTGGTACACACTGACTCTCACTGGGGTACGGGTCCCGCACACACTGACTCTCACTGGGGTACGGGTCCCACACACACTGACTCTCACTGGGGTACGGGTCCCACACACACTGACTCTCACTGGGGTACGGGTCCCACACACACTGACTCTCACTGGGGTACGGGTTCCACACACACTGACTCTCACTGGGGTACGGGTCCCACACACACTGACTCTCACTGGGGTACGGGTCCCACACACACTGACTCTCACTGGGGTACGGGTCCCACACACACTGACTCTCACTGGGGTACGGGTCCCACACACACTGACTCTCACTGGGGTACGGGTCCCACACACATTGACTCTCACTGGGGTACGGGTCCCACACACATTGACTCTCAGTGGGTAAGTTAAAGGTGCTATACAAATGTAAGATGTTGTTATTCTCAGGCTAATTCAGCCGTGTGCTGTGACGGGGGCATGTCTGGCAGCCGAGCCGCCTATCGCCTGCAGGTGATCAGAACGCTGGTGCAGAGATATATTGAAACCTCACGGCAGGAGTTTGCAGAGAAACAGCGGAAAGGTGAGTGAGGGAGGCGGTAATCAGGGGGGGTGCCCAGGCGGGGGGCAGATTTGGAAAGGTTAGAATTGGATCAGCTACCTGACCTGTTCGCATTTCTTGTACATTCTCCACACGGTGCGTCTGCGTTGGAATGACCCTCTGTCCAGCCGGGGGAATTGGTGACAATAAACACACCTTTGGAGGCAATTTGTGACGTTGCTGGGATTCTCCTGACAGCCAATCACCCTCCGCCTCAGGCACACATACAAAGATATGGGGCGGGATTCTCTCCTACGCGGCGGGGGCGGGGAGTCCCGGCGGGACGGAATGGCGTGAACCACGGCAGCTGCTGACGTCATCCACGCGCATGCGCGGGGGGGAGGGGGGGTCACCTACACGTCGGCCATGGTGGAGGCTGATGGTCGGAGCGTAGGAAAAGAGTGCCCCCACGGCACAGGCCCGCCCGCGGATCGGTGAGCCCCGATCCCGGGCACCCCCCGGGTCCAGATCGCCCCACGCCCCCCCCAGGACCCCGGAGCCCGCCCGCGCCGCCAGGTTCCGCCGGTGAGGGACCTGCTTCAATTTACGCCGGCGGGACCGGCATTGTAGCAGTGGGACTGCGGCCCATCGTGGGCCGGAGAATCGCCGGGGGGGGGGGCGGGGGGTCTCGCCGACCGGCGCGGGGCGATTCCCGCCCCTGCCGAATCTCCGGTACCGGAGAATTCGGAGGCCGGCGGGGGCGGGATTCACGCCCCCTCCCCCCCCCCCCCCCCCCCGCCCCGGCGATTCTCCGACCCGGCGGGGGGGGGTCGGAGAATCCCGCCCATGAATTAGGAGCAAAAGGAGGCCATTCAGCCCCTCGAGTTTGTTTCACCATTCAATATCATCCCGGCTGATTAGATTGTGGCCCCACAATCTTCACACTCCGCCAACTCCCCCCGACAACCTTTGACTCTCTCATTAGTCAAGAATATATCTACCTCTGCCTGAACCTCATGCAAGGACCTCACTGAGGAAGAGAGTTCCAAAGATTCACTACCACCGGGAGAAGACGTCCCTCCTCACCTCCATCAATGGGAAACCCCTGATTTCTAAAAGGTGTCCCCCTCGTTCGAGTCTCTCCCCCGAGGGGAAACACCCTCACGGATCCACCCAGTCAAATCCCCGCGGGATCTTATATATTTCAATAAGATCACCTCTCATTCTTCTAAACCCCAATGGATACATGTCCTCATAAGGTAACACCAGCCCCCCCCCGCCCCCCCCCCCCCCGCCCACTCAGTCATGTGAACATACTCTGAACTGCCTCTGAAACACTTAAATCTTTTGATTTAAAAAAAAAATCTTCCTGCTAAAGTGAGGTATTGACATTTTCCCACATTATACTAGTTCTGCCAAATTTTTGCCCAATCGCTTAACTTCATTTAAAGATGTTATAACAGGGCACTTAGACAAATGCAGGCAGAGTCAACATGGTTTTGTGAAAGGGAAATCATGTTTAACCAGTTTGTTGGAGTTTTTTGAGGAAGTAACATGAGCCGTGGATAAAGGGGAACCGGTAGGTGTGCTGTACTTAGATTCCCAGAAGGCATTTGATAAAGTGCCACATCAAAGGTTACTGTGGAGAATAAAAGCTCATGGTGTAGGGGTAACATAGTGGCGCGGATAGAAGCTTGGTTGGCTAATGGGAAACTGAGAGTAGGCATAAATGGGTCATGTTCCGGTTGGCAGGATGTGAGTGATGTACCACAGGGATCAGTGCCGGGACCTCAACTGTTTACAATTTATATAAATGACCTGGACGAAGGGAGTGAAGATATTGTTGCCGAGTTTGGTGATGACACAAAGATGGGTGGGGAAGTTAGTTGTGAAGAGGACATAAGAAGGCGTCAAAAATATAGACATGGGTTATGTGAGTGGGCAAAGATCTGGAAAATGCAGCATAATGTGGGCATTTGTATAGTTATCCATTTTGGCAGGAAGAATAAAAAAGCTTAATTTCTAAATGGTGAGAGATTGCAGAGCTCAGATGCAAAGGGTCCTGGATGTTCCTGTGTATCAATCACAAAATGTTAACATGCAGGTTGCAAATAATTAGGACAGTTAATAGAGGGAATAAGGGAATTGAATATGCTAGTAAGGAGGTTGTACTTCAGTTAGACAGGATATTGCTGAGACCACACCTGAAGAGTGGTGTCGTGTCGGTTTCCTTATTTAAGGAATGTGTTAGAAACAGTCGAGGGTCATACAGCTCCCCTTCTCATCACAATCAAAAAACAATGTCCACTTCTGATACATTCAACACAAATGCAGAGCCAGGCGTTACTCACAAACCAAACAGTTGATTTTCAGTTTCCTGAGCTCCACATTAAACACATCGTTATCTATAAGACCATAAGACCATAAGACATAGGAGCGGAATAAGGCCATTCGGCCCATCGAGTCCACTCCACCATTCAATCATGGCTGATTTCAACTCCATTTACCCGCTCTCTCTCCATAGCCCTTAATTCCTCGAGAAATCAAGAATTTATCAACTTCTGTCTTAAAGAAACTCCACGTCCCGGCCTCCACCGCCCTCTGTGGCAATGAATTCCACAGACCCACCACTCTCTGGCTGAAGAAATTTCTCCTCATCTCTGTTCTAAAGTGACTCCCTTTTATTCTCAGGCTGTGCCCCCGGGTCCTAGTCTCCCCTGCTAATGGAAACAACTTCCCTACATCCACCCTATCTAAGCCATTCATTATCTTGTAAGTTTCTATTAGATCTCCCCTCAGCCTCCTAAACTCCAATGAATATAATCCCAGGATCCTCAGACGTTCATTGTATGTTAGGCCTACCATTCCTGGGATCATCCGTGTGAATCTCCGCTGGACCCGCTCCAGTGCCAGTATGTCCTTCCTGAGGTGTGGGGCCCAAAATTGCTCACAGTATTCTAAATGGGGCCTAACTAATGCTTTATAAAGCTTCAGAAGTACATCCCTGCTTTTATATTCCAAGCCTCTTGAGATGAATGACAACATTGCATTTGCTTTCTTAATTACGGACTCAACCTGCAAGTTTACCTTTAGAGAATCCTGGACTAGGACTCCCAAGTCCCTTTGCACTTCAGCAATATGAATTTTGTCACCGTTTAGAAAATAGTCCACGCCTCTATTCTTTTTTCCAAAGTGCAAGACCTCGCACTTGCCCACGTTGAATTTCATCAGCCATTTCTTGGACCACTCTCCTAAACTGTCTAAATCTTTCTGCAGCCTCCCCACCTCCTCCGTACTACCTGCCCCTCCACCTATCTTTGTATCATCGGCAAACTTAGCCAGAATGCCCTCAGTCCCGTCATCTAGATCGTTAATATGTAAAGAGAACAGTTGTGGCCCCAACACTGAACCCTGCGGGACACCACTCGTCACCGGTTGCCATTCCGAAAAAGAACCTTTTATCCCAACTCTCTGCCTTCTGCCTGACAGCCAATCGTCAATCCATGTTAGTATCTTGCCTCGAATACCATGGACCCTTATTTTACTCAGCAGTCTCCCGTGAGGCACCTTATCAAAGGCCTTTTGGAAGTCAAGATAGATAACATCCATTGGCTCTCCTTGGTCTAACCTATTTGTTATCTTTTCAAAGAACTCTAACAGGTTTGTCAGGCACGACCCCCCCTTACTAAATCCATGCTAACTTGTCCTAATCCGACCCTGCACTTCCAAGAATTTAGAAATCTCATCCTTAACAATGGATTCTAGAATCTTGCCAACAACCGAGGTTAGGCTAATTGGCCTATAATTTACCATCTTTTTCCTTGTTCCCTTCTTGAACAGGGGGGTTACAACAGCGATTTTCCAATCCTCTGGGACTTTCCCTGACTCCAGTGACTTTTGAAAGATCATAACTAACGCCTCCACTATTTCTTCAGCTATCTCCTTTAGAACTCTAGGATGTAGCCCATCTGGGCCGGAGATTTGTCAATTTTTAGACCTCTTAGCTTCTCTCGAACTTTCTCCTTTGTGATGGCTACCATATTCAACTCTGTCCCCTGACTCTCCGGAATTGTTGGGATATTACTCATGTCTTCTACTGTGAAGACTGACGCAAAGTACTTATTCAGTTCCTCGGCTATTTCCATGTCTCCCATCACAAAATTACCAGCGTCATTTTGGAGCGGCCCAATGTCAACTTTTGCCTCCCGTTTGTTTTTGATGTATTTAAAGAAACTTTTACTATCATTCCTAATGTTACTGGCTAGCCTACCTTCAAATTTTATCCTCGCTTTCCTTATTTCTCTCTTTGTTATCCTCTATTTGTTTTTGTAGCCTTCCCAATCTTCTGACTTCCCACTACTCTTTGCCACATTATAGGCTTTCTCTTTTGCTTTGATGCATTCCCTAACTTCCTTTGTCAGCCATGGCTGCCTAATCCCCCCTCTGATAACCTTTCTTTTCTTTGGGATGAACCTCTATAGTGTGTCCTCAATTACTCCCAGAAACTCCTGCCATTGCTGTTCTACTGTCTTTCCCACTAGGCTCTGCTCCCAGTCGATTTTCGTCAGTTCCTCACTCATGCCCCTGTAGTTACCTTTATTTAACTGTCACACCTTTACATCTGATTCTACCTTCTTTCTTTCAAATTGGAGATTGAATTCGACCATATTATGATCACTGCCTCCTAAGTGCTCCCTTACTTTAAGATCTTTAATCAAGTCTGGCTCATTACATAACACTAAGTCCAGAATGGCCTGTTCCCTCGTGGGCTCCATCACAAGCTGTTCCAAAAAGCCCTCCTGTAAACATTCAATGAATTCCCTTTCCTTGGGTCCACTGGCAGCATTATTTACCCAGTCCACCTGCATAACACCAATCTAAACACCAATCCTGGATGGATTTTAGTTTTCTATCTTCTTTTTAAAAAATATATATTTATTCAAATTTTCAACGATTTCCAACAAACCTCCAACCAGAAAAAAAGAATAAAGCACAAAACAAGCAAAAATTATACATGAGATTTCCAACAAAATACAATAACCCCCATTTAGCAAATAAACACACCAGTAAGGAAAACGGCCCACTCTAACCGAAACAAAACAGGAAAACCAAACGCCCCCCCCCCCCCTCGGGTTGCTGCTGCTCTTGACCCCCCCCCGGTTGCCCCCCCCCCCGGTTGCTGCTGCTCTTGACCCCCCCCCCCCCACCTCCACTTAACGTTCCGCGAGAAAGTCTAGGAACGGTTGCCACTGCCTGGAGAACCCCTGCACAGACCCTCGCAAGGCAAACTTTATCCTTTCCAGCTTGATGAACCCTGCCATATCGTTAATCCAAGCTTCCACACTTGGGGGCTTCGCATCCCTCCACATTAGTAGGATCCTCCGCCGGGCTACCAGGGACGCAAAGGCCAGAACACCGGCCTCTTTCGGCTCCTGCACTCCCGGCTCGTCCGATACCTCAAATAATGCCAATCCCCCAGCTCGGCTTGACCCGGGTGTTCACCACCTTGGACGTGGTCCTCGCAAAGCCCCTCCAGAACCCCTCCAACGCCGGGCACGTCCACAACATATGGGTGTGATTTGCTGGGCTCCCCGAGCACCTCACACACCTGTCCTCCACCCCAAAAAACCTACTCATCCTCGCCCCTGTCATATGCGCCCTATGGACAACTTTGAACTGTATTAGGCTGAGCCTGGCGCAAGAGGAAGAATTAACCCCACTCAGGGCATCAGCCCACAGATCCTCATCCAGCTCCTCCTCCTACTTACCCTGTAACTCCTGCACTGAGGCCTCCTCCGCCTCCTGCAGTTCCTGATAGATCGCCGAGACCTTGCCTTCTCCAACCCATACACCCGAAATCACCCTGCCCTGAATCCTTTGTGCTGGGAGCAGCGGAAATTCCCTCACCTGCCGTCTCACAAACGTCCTCACTTGCATGTACCTAAAAGCATTCCCGGGAGGTAACCCAAATTTCTCCTCTAGCGCCCCTAGGCTCGCTAAAGTCCCGTCGATGAATAGGTCCCCCATTCTTTTAATCCCTGCCCGATGCCAGCTCAGAAACCCCCCATCCATCCGACCCGGAACGAACCTGTGGTTCTCTCGTATCGGGGACCAGACCGAGGCCCCCACCTCGCCCCTATGTTGCCTCCAGTGCCCCCAGATCTTCAGCGTCGCCTCCACCACCGAACTCGTGGTGTACCTTGTCGGTGGAAGCGGCAACGATGCCGTCACCAGCGCCCCCAGACTCGTACCCACACAAGACGCCACCTCTAGCCTCTTCCACGCCTCCCCCTCTCCCTCCATTACCCACTTACGAATCATCACCAGATTGGCTGCCCAATAATAGCCACATAGATTCGGCAGCGCCAGCAAACCCCCCCCCCCCCCCCCCCCTGTCCCTGCTACGCTCCAAAAACACCCTCTTCACCCTCGGGGTCTTTTTCGCCCATACGAATCCCATAATACTCCTGCTTACCCGTTACAAAAGGCCTTGGGGATTAGGATGGGCAGGCACCGGAACACAAACAGGAACCTTGGGAGGACCGTGATCTTGACCGACTGCACCCTACCCGCCAGGGTGAGTGGTAGCATTTCCCATCTCTTGAAGTCCTCCTCCATCTGTTCCACCAACCTAGTCAAATTGAGCTTGTGCAGGGCCCCCCAGCTCCTAGCGACCTGGATACCCAGGTATCGGTAGCTCCTCTCCGCCCTCTTCAGCGGTAGCTCGTCTATCCCCCTTCCCTGGTCCCCCGCAAGCACCACGAAGAGCTCACTCTTCCCTACGTTGAGCTTATAGCCCGAGAAGTCCCCAAACTCCCTAAGGATCCGCATGACCTCCGCCATCCCCTCCACTGGATCCGCAACATACAACAACAGGTCATCAGCATATAACGACACCCAGTGTTCCTCCCCCCCCCCCACCGGACCAATCCCCTCCAGTTCCTAGACTCCTTCAGTGCCATGGCCAGCTGCTCAATTGCCACTGCAAACAACAAGGGGGATAAGGGGCACCCCTGCCTCGTCCCGCGGTACAACCTAAAGTACTCCTACCTCCGCCGGTTCGTAGCCACACTCGCCACTGGGGTCCTATATAACAGCCTGACCCATCTTACGAACCCTTCCCCGAACCCAAACCTCCCAGCATTTCCCAGAGATACTCCCACTTCACCCGATCAAAGGCCTTCTCCGCGTCCATAGCCGCCACTACCTCCACTTCCCCCTCCACTGAGGGCATCACGATCATATTTAAGACCCTCCACACATTCGTGTTTAACTGCCTGCCCTTCACAAACCCCGTCTGGTCCTCATGGATCACCCCCGGGACACAGTCCTCAATCCCCATAGCCAGCACCTTCGCCAAAAGCTTAGCATCTACATTGAGGAGCAAAATCGGCCTGTACGATCCACATTGCAATTGATCCTTATCCCGCTTCAAAATCAACAAGATCAGCGCCCGGGACATTGTCGGGGGCAGGGTCCCCTCCTCCCTCTACTCATTGAAAGTTCTCACCAGCAACGGGCCAGCAGGTCCACATACTTTCTGTAAAATTCAACCGGGAACCCATCCGGTCCCGGGGCCTTCCCCGCATGCATGCTCCCCAATCCTTTAACCCGCTCCTCCAGCCCAATCAGCGCCCCCAAACCAGCCACCTGCTCCTCCTCCACCCTTGGGAACCTCAGTTGGTCCAAGAATCGCCGCATCCCCCCCCCCCTCCGGGGGCTCAGACCTGTACAGATCCCCATAGAAGTCCCGAAATACCTCGTTTATTCTCACCGCACTGCGCACCGTATTCCCCCCTCTATCTCTAATTCACCTATCTCCCTCGCTGCCTCCCTCTTACGAAGCTGATGTGCCAGCATCCGGCTCGCCTTCTCCCCATACTCATATACCGCCCCCTGCATTTTCCTCCACTGCGCCTCTGCTTTTCCCGTGGTCAATAGATCAAATTCCATTTGGAGGTTTTGTAGCTCCCTAAGCAGTCCCTCCTCGGGGGCCTCTGCGTAGCTCCTGTCCACCCTTAATATCTCCCCCACCAACCTCTCCCTCTCCCTCCTCTCTCTCTTCTCCCTGTGAGCCCGAATGGAAATTAGCTCTCCCCTGACCACCGCCTTCAGAGCCTCCCAGACTACCCCCACCTGCACCTCCCCATTGTCGTTGGCCTCCATGTATCTTTCAATACACCCCCGGATCCGCCCGCACACCTCCTCATCCGCCAACAGTCCCACATCGAGGGGCCACAGCGGTCGCTGGTCCCTCTCCTCCCCCAACTCCAGCTCCACCCAGTGCGGGGCGTGGTCCGAGATGGCTATGGCCGAATATTCCGTTCCCTCCACTTTCGGGATTAGCGCCCTACTCAAAATGAAAAAATCTATCCGGGAGTAGGCTCTATGGACGTGGGAGAAAAAAGAAAATTCTCTGCCCACCGGCCTGGCAAACCTCCACGGATCCACTCCCCCCATCTGGTCCATAAACCCCCTGAGCACCTTGGCCGCAGCCGGCCTCTTACCCGTCCTGGACCTAGAGCGGTCCAGTGCTGGGTCCAGCACCGTGTTGAAGTCCCCCCCCCCCCCACCATTATCAAGCTCCCTACCTCCAGATCCGTGATTCGACCCAACATACGTTTCATAAATCCGGCATCATCCCAGTTCGGGGCATACACATTCACCAGTACCACCCGCGTCCCCTGCAACCTAATACTCACCATCACGTAGCGACCTCCATTATCCTCCACAATATTCATCGCCTCGAACAACACCCGCTTCCCCACCAGTATTGCAACCCCTCTATTCTTCACATCCAGCTCTGAGTGAAAGACCTGCCCTACCCATCCCTTTCTCAGCCTGACCTGATCTGCCACCTTCAGATGTGTCTCCTGGAGCATAACCATGTCTGCCTTCTTGTGTCAGTCCCTTTAAGTGCGCGAACACCCGGGCACTCTTGACCGGCCCGGTCAGGCCCCTCACAATCCATGTTATGAGCCGGATCAGGGGGCTACCCGAACCCCCCCCCCCCCCTACCGACTAGCCATCCCCTTTTTTAGGCCAGCCACGTGCCCGCGCCTCCCACACCCTCCAGCCCCCAGGCGGCGGACCCCCGCCCCGACTCCCTCTTCTACCTCCAGCTCCCCTCTGGCCAATACAGCAGCAACCCAGTCTCTCTCTCTCCCCCCCCCCCCCCCCCCCCTCCCCCCCTGTGCTGCACTGTCAGAGGGTCAGTACTGAGGGAGTGCTGCACTGTCAGAGGGACAGGACTGAGGGAGTGCTGCACTGTCAGAGGGTCAGTACTGAGGGAGTGCTGCACTGTCAGAGGGTCAGTACTGAGGGAGTGCTGCACTGTCAGAGGGTCAGTACTGAGGGAGTGCTGCACTGTCAGAGGGTCAGTACTGAGGGAGTGCTGCACTGTCAGAGGGTCAGTACTGAGGGAGTGCTGCACTGTCAGAGGGTCAGTACTGAGGGAGTGCCGCACTGTCAGAGGGTCAGTACTGAGGGAGTGCCGCACTGTCAGAGGGTCAGTACTGAGGGAGTGCTGCACTGTCAGAGGGTCAGTACTGAGGGAGTGCCGCACTGTCAGAGGGGCAGTACTGAGGGAGTGCTGCACTGTCAGAGGGTCAGTGCTGAGGGAGCGCTGCACTGCCAGAGGGTCAGTACTGAGGGAGCGCTGCACTGTCAGAGGGTCAGTACTGAGGGAGTGCTGCACTGTCAGAGGGTCAGTACTGAGGGAGTGCCGCACTGTCAGAGGGTCAGTACTGAGGGAGCGCTGCACTGTCAGAGGGTCAGTACTGAGGGAGTGCTGCATTGTCAGAGGGTCAGTGCTGAGGGAGTGCTGCACTCTCAGTGGGTCAGTACTGAGGGAGTGCTGCACTGTCAGAGGGTCAGTACTGAGGGAGTGCTAGTGCTGCACTGTTCAGAGGGTCAGTACTGAGGGAGTGCTGCACTGTCAGAGGGTCAGTGCTGAGGGAGTGCTGCACTGTCAGAGGGTCAGTACTGAGGGAGTGCCGCACTGTCAGAGGGTCAGTACTGAGGGAGCGCTGCACTGTCAGAGGGTCAGTACTGAGGGAGTGCCGCACTGTCAGAGGGTCAGTACTGAGGGAGTGCTGCACTGTCAGTGGGTCAGTACTGAGGGAGTGCCACACTGTCAGAGGGTCAGTACTGAGGGAGTGCTGCACTGTCGGAGGGTCAGTACTGAGGGAGTGCCACACTGTCAGAGGGTCAGTACTGAGGGAGTGCTGCACTGTCAGAGGGTCAGTGAGGTGGATATAAGATCACACCGCCACTATATGAAGAGGAGAAGTGGTGTTATCTCAAGCATTCTGGGTAATAGTTATTGCTCAATTGCCATCACTAACAATTGATCACCTGGTCATTGAAGTATAGCTCTTAATGGGATCTTGCTATGCACACATTTGCCAGCACATTTCCCCATGGGAACAGTGTGCAGGGTTTGGGTGTATTTTATTGGGTGTGAAGCCCGTTGTGGGGGGACGTCCGGGACTTGGGAAAGTTGTCGAATTACAATTTCCCTCTTTCTCTTACAGACCTCGGCAATCGAATCACGGATTTGGGCAAGTTTGTGGGCCGTCTGCAGTCGGAGATTAAACGGTTACGGTACAGCATGGGTGCGGCTGGCACCACCACCAAATCCGGCGATGCCACCGCCGTGCTGGGAAAATACATCCTCGGCGCCCGCAACCGCTTCCAGGAGACGGACCAGGGGTCAGAGTCCGGCTCGCCCAAGGGGTCGTTCAAGGCCGCCGTCCACCAGAACTCAGACGACAGGTTTGAGCGGGCACCGGTCAGCAAGGCGGCCGCGGTGGAGGAGGATGACGAGGATTGCCCACCCTACCCCAGCGAGGGAGCAGGCGCCGGCCCTGCCACCGATCCGGAGGCGAAGCCCGAGGCGGGCGAGGCCTCTTCGGCGGGGAAAAGGGCACTCTGCAGCAAGGCCGGGGAGGAGAAAGACTGAAAGGAGGAGAATTAATCGGCATTAACAGAGAACTTGGATCGGGAATATGAGTGTTCCCGGTGGACCTGTTGAAAATTAAAACACTTAGCACGCCTTTGCAGCAGCTTAACTCCAGTTTAATTTGCTAAACTGGTCACTAGTATCTAATGTAAAGAAAGCAGCAAATTCTCTTGGAGTAAATGTGAGAGCATTGTAACTGAAACAAGCTTTTTTTAAAATCACAAAGCAAAATATTACAGATGCCGGAATTCTGAAATAAAGGCAGAGAGTGCTGGAAAAACACAGCAAGGCGGACAGCGACTGTGGAGAGGGAGTCAGCGCCAACCTTTCGGGGAGAGTGACGCACGAGGGGGGAGGCTGGGCAAGAACGGAGGAAGATCTGTGATTGGCTGGAGAGATTGGGAGGCTGACTTTCCAACCTCCCCTGTCTTCCAGCGAATCACAGGCCTTCCTTGGTCCTTGCCCCGCCCACCTGCCTCTTGCTCGGAGCCTATCACATCTCTCGCTCTTCCCAGCCCCAGGGAAAGATCACTGACCCCCCCCCCGAAACGTTAACCCTACCCCTCTCTCTCTCTCTCTCTCCCTCTCTTTCTGCACCCGTCAGGCCTGCTGGACTTTCCCAGCACGTTCTGCTTCTGTCTATTACGTTCAACGTCTAGTTTTCTGTGGGGATTGAATCGTTAGAAGGAATGGAGTGTCAAGATGTAATCTACTTGGATTTCTTTGACCCATGGGAAAGCTCAGAGCGTTTGACGTTGGAACAAGGGGCAGAAAGATAGCACACTGGCTCCCAAAGCAGAACTCGGAGGCCATAGCGATCGAATGAAGGTTAATATAGGTATAAAGTGGTACATTCTGGTAAGGAGTCTAAATGGTTAAACGGGGGAAACCAACAGCAAGATCCAAGGGTGCAGATACACAAACCTGTACAAATAATGACACAGTTTACTGAGGCCATACAGACAGCTAAAGCACTGGGATTTATCTCGAGAGCATTAGGTTAAATCTATATTGAACCTTGTTGGGCCACACTTGGAGTAACTGCACTAATCCAGTCTCGACATTATTAAACACGCCGAGGGGCAATGGAAAGTTTCAGTAAAGGTTTACAATGATGATCCCAGAACCGACAAGGTTATAAAGATCAGGAAAGCTTGAACAGGCCCAGAAGAGAGAAGATCGAGGGGTGAGCTGATAGCTGGCTTTAAGATTATGAAGAACTCCAATTGGGCAGATGTAGATATTTCCATTTGTGGGAGGGACCCAGGATTAGGGGCCATCAAGGGTCAAATCCAATCGGGAATTGTGGGGACATTTTCTCCTGGCGATGAGGGTGGAATTCGCTCCCCCAGGCAGTGGTTGAGGTGGATAGTGTTGAAGAGGGAGCTGAGCACAAGCAGGCGAGGGAAAGGAATTGAAGGCCATGGTGATGGGGAGATGAAGAGGGGGTGGGGTGGGGGGGGCAGAAATATCAGCTCGATCCAGCTGGGCCCGATGGCCTGTGTCTGTGTCGTAAACTTGATGTGTAGGAGATTGGGTTGGGCAGTGAACGTGGCATCAGCCTTTGATCTCTGGGAACTGCTATTCTAATGCTATCCAGGGGGAGGCGATGAAGATCTCTGCTGTGATTCATCAAATGAGTTTGGAAGGTTCTGAACTCAGCTCCAAACCTTCTCTAATCTGGAGCTAACTTCACAAACGCTCAGTTAAAAAGACAGTGTCCAGGGAGCTTTACTCTGTATCTAACCCCGTGCTGTACCTGTCCTGGGAGTGTTTGATGGGGACAGTGTAGAGGGCGATTTACTCTGTATCTAACTCCGTGCTGTACCTGTCCTGGGAGTGTTTGATGGGACAGTGTAGAGGGAGCTTTACTCTGTATCTAACCCCGTGCTGTACCTGTCCTGGGAGTGTTTGATAGGGACAGTGTAGAGGGCGATTTACTCTGTATCTAACTCCGTGCTGTACCTGTCCTGGGAGTGTTTGATGTGACAGTGTAAAGGGCGATTTACTCTGTATCTAACTCCGTGCTGTACCTGTCCTGGGAGTGTTTGATGGGACAGTGTAGAGGGAGCTTTACTCTGTATCTAACCCCGTGCTGTACCTGTCCTGGGTGTGTTTGATGGGGACAGTGTAGAGGGAGCTTTACTCTGTATCTAACCCCGTGCTGCACTGTCCTAGGAGTGTTTGATGGGGACAGTGTAGAGGGAGCTTTACTCTGTATCTAACCCCGTGCTGTACCTGTCCTGGGAGTGTTTGATGGGGACAGTGTAGAGGGAGCTTTACTCTGTATCTAACCCCGTGCTGTACCTGTCCTGGGAGTGTTTGATGGGGACAGTGTAGAGGACACTCACTCTGTATCTTCCCAGTGTTTAATGCTGGGATTAATGTCTGAAATGCTGTTCTATTTTTCTGCACTGTCACCCCTCAACTTCAACACAAACCTAACACAAAGATTGAAGTGACTCCTCGCTCTCAGGATTTGAGCTTCGCTGTTCTGTTCCCCCACAGCCTCAATGTGTTTGGGGATGTGAGGGGTGAATGTTCACCCATTGCTGGCGTGTGTCAGGACTCTGGGTTTGGCTCAGTAACTGGACTCTGACAGTGTCGATCCTGAGGGGGCTGTAAAGCAGGAGGAGAGGAGATTGCAGTATTAAACCCTGAACACAGCAGCGATTGGGCCTTGATGGATGGAGTGTAACTGCATGTTAACCAATTGTAACAGCATTAGAATTAAAGAATGAGTCTCACTATCAAAGGCCAATGACTGTCTCGTGTGAAATTTGTTCTCTCTCCTAACTTTCGCTATTACACGTTGACGTGGTTCCGTTCTCCAATTGTCTGGCAGGAGGTCATCTTATTACTGTGGCTCGGTGGGATTAACCCGAATCCTAACCCCTGTCTCTGAGTCTGAAAGTTCTGAGTTTAAGACCAACTCCAGAGATTTGAAAATAAAATACAGACTGGCACTCCCAACACAGTGTTAATTTGGAGGCTGTCACTTCCATAGGATCATAAGAACATAAGAACTAGGAGCAGGAGTCGGCCATCTGGCCCCTCGAGCCTGCTCCACCATTCAATGAGATCATGGCTGATCGTTTGTGGACTCAGCTCCACTTTCCGGCCCGAACACCATATCCCTTAATCCCTTTATTCTTTAGAAAGGCATCTATCTTTTTCTTAAAAACGTTTAAAGAAGGATTGGGCAGCATGGTAGCACAGTGGTTAGCACAATTGCTTCACAGCTCCAGGGTCCCAGGTTCGATTCCCGGCTTGGGTCTCTGTCTATGCGGAGTCTGCACGTCCTCCCCGTGTCTGCGTGGGTTTCCTCCGGGTGCTCCAGTTTCCTCCCACAGTCCAAAGATGTGCAGGTTAGGTGGATTGGCCGTGATAAATTGCCCTTAGTGTCCAAAATTGCCCTTAGTGTTGGGTGGGGTTGCTGGGTTGTGGGGATAGGGTGGAGGTGTTGACCTTGGATAGGGTGCTCTTTCCAAGAGCCGGTGCAGACTCGATGGGCCAAATGGCCTCCTTCTATGATGAGCCTCAACTGCTTCACTGGGCAAGGAATTCCAGAGATTCACAACCCTTTGGGTGAAGAAGTTCCTCCTACACTCCGTCCTAAATCTACCTCCCCTTATTTTGAGTCTATGCCCCCTAGTTCTGCTTTCCCCGACCAGTGGAAACAACCTGCCCGCATCTATCCTATCTATTCCCTTCATAATTTTATATGTTTCTATAAGATCCCCCCTCATCCTTCTAAACTCCAATGAGTACAGTCCCAGTCTACTCAACCTCTCGTCATAATCTAATCCCCTCAACTCTGGGATCAACCTAGTGAATCTCCTCTACACTCCCTCCAGTGCCGATATGTCCTTTCTCAGGTAAGGAGACCAAAACTGAACACAATACTCCAGATGTGGCCTCACCAACACCCTATACAATTGCAGCATAACCTCACTAGTCTTGAACTCCATCCCTCTAGCAATGAAAGACAAAACTCGATTAGCCTTCTTAATCACCTGTTGCACCTGCACACCAACTTTTTGCGACTCAGTACTGAGGGAGTGCAGCACTGTCAGAGGGTCAGTACTGAGGCAGTGCTACCCTGTCAGAGGGTCAGTACTGAGGGCACGCTGCACTGTCAGGGGGTCAGTACTGAGGGCACACTGCACTGTCAGAGGGTCAGTACTGAGGGAGTGCTGCACTGTCAGAGGGTCAGTACTGAGGGAGTGCTGCACCGTCAGAGGGCCAGTACTGAGGGAGTGCTGCACTGTCAGAGGGTCAGTACTGAGGGAGTGCCGCACTGTCAGAGGGCCAGTACTGAGGGAGTGCTGCACTGTCAGAGGGCCAGTACTGAGGGAGTGCTGCACTGTCAGAGGGTCATTACTGAGGGGGTGCCGCACTGTCAGAGGGCCAGTACTGAGGGAGTGCTGCACTGTCAGAGGGCCAGTACTGAGGGAGTGCTGCACTGTCAGAGGGTCAGTACTGAGGGGGTGCTGCACTGTCAGAGGGCCAGTACTGAGGGAGTGCTGCACTGTCAGAGGGTCAGTACTGAGGGGGTGCTGCACAGTCAGAGGATCAGTACTGAGAGAGTGCTGCACTGTCAGAGGGTCAGTACTGAGGGGGTGCTGCACTGTCAGAGGGACAGTACTGAGGGAGTGCTGCACTGTCAGAGGGTCAGTACTGAGGGAGTGCTGCACTGTCAGAGGGCCAGTACTGAGGGAGTGCTGCACTGTCAGAGGGTCAGTACTGAGGGGGTGCTGCACTGTCAGAGGGTCAGTACTGAGAGAGTGCTGCACTGTCAGAAGGTCAGTACTGAGGGAGTGCCGCACTGCCAGAGGGTCAGTACTGAGGGAGTGCTGCACTGTCAGAGGGCCAGTACTGAGGGAATGCTGCACTGTCAGAGGGTCAGTACTGAGGGGGCGCTGCACTGTCAGAGGGTCAGTACTGAGGGAGTGCCGCACTGTCAGAGGGTCAGTACTGAGGGAGTGCCGCACTGTCAGAGGGTCAGTACTGAGGGAGTGCCGCACTGTCAGAGGGTCAGTACTGAGGGAGTGCCGCACCGTCAGAGGGTCAGTACTGAGGGAGTGCTGCACTGTCAGAGGGTCAGTACTGAGGGGGTGCCGCACTGTCAGAGGGTCAGTGCTGAGGGAGTGCTGCACTGTCAGAGGGTCAGTACTGAGGGAGTGCCGCACTGTCAGAGGGTCAGTACTGAGGGAGTGCCGCACTGTCAGAGGGTCAGTACTGAGGGAGTGCCGCACTGTCAGAGGGTCAGTACTGAAGGAGTGCTGCACTGTTAGAGGGTCAGTACTGAGGGAGTGCCGCACTGTCAGAGGGTCAGTACTGAGTGAGCGCTGCACTGTCAGAGGGTCAGTGCTGAGGGAGTGCTGCACTGTCAGAGGGTCAGTACTGAGGGAGTGCTGCACTGTCAGAGGGTCTGTACTGAGGGAGTGCTGCACTGTCAGAGGGTCAGTACTGAGGGAGTGCCGCACTGTCAGAGGGTCAGTGCTGAGGGAGTGCCGCACTGTCAGAGGGTCAGTACTGAGGGAGTGCCGCACTGTCAGAGGTATCCCAGGCATTATTTCAGTGAGGAGTATGAGAGCTTTCCAGAATACTATTTATCGAACTTCAGCAATACCACTTCTGGCTGTGCTCAACATGAAGTTAGCCTTGTGCCATTCAAATTGATCGATGGGTTGTGAAGGGTATTGAGGCATTACTGTGATTGGTGTGGGAGTGAGGGGTGGAGTACAGAAACGCACCCCCCTGTTCCGCTGAGACCCGAAGGTCAGAATGTGCTGTGACCCAGAGGCTGGCCCTGACAGTGAGTGGCAGGCGAGAGGAGGGGTTGGTATTGAGGGAACAGAGATCAGCACCATTCTAATGTGTCAGGAGTGTTTTTCTGATGAGCTCACGAGAAGCTCTCCCTGGGGATTGTGGTTAGCAAATTGACTGACTGAAAGAGGCCAATTTGAGATTGTTTATTGCAACCCATCGCCATTGGGAATCAAACTACAAGAATAGCTCATTGGCTTTCCCCCCGAGGGGCAGATCAATCACACCAGAACCCAGAGACTCACGCACATTTGAAAGCACAATCAATTCAATAACAACCGGATGCATTTACCTAACGCCTTTCGAATCATCATCTGTCTGAGTGAGTGACACAGGGACAATCAGAAAACAAAATTTGACATCGAGTTAAATCAGAAATTCTTGGGCCGGGTTTCGGAAAGCTTGCCTAAGGAGCATCTTAAAGGAAAGCGGTGCGGAGAGGTTTAGGGATTGAAATCGAGAGCTCGGGTCCCTGGCAGCTGAAGGCACGACCGTCAATGGCGGAGCGATTAAAATTGGGGTGTTCAAGAGGCTGGAATTAGAGGGGAGCTGAGATCTCGTGGGGTTGTTCGGTTGGAGGAGATTCCAGAGATAGGGAAGGGTGGGGCCCTGGGGGCGGCTAGGTAGCTCAGTGGTGAGCACTGCTGTCTCACAGTGCCAGGGACTAGGGTTAACACTGCTGTCTCACAGCGCCAGGGACCCGGGTTAACACTGCTGTCTCACAGCGCCAGGGACCCGGGTTAACACTGCTGTCTCACAGTGCCAGGGACCCGGGTTAACACTGCTGTCTCACAGTGCCAGGGACCCGGGTTAACACTGCTGTCTCACAGTGCCAGGGACCCGGGTTAACACTGCTGTCTCACAGTGCCAGGGACCCGGGTTAACACTGCTGTCTCACAGCGCCAGGGACCCGGGTTAACACTGCTGTCTCACAGTGCCAGGGACCCTGGTTAATACTGCTGTCTCACAGTGCCAGGGACCCGGGTTAACACTGCTTATCAGATTGAAAGAAAATTAAGTGCAGGTAAAGAAGTCACAATTTTAAGAGATACAGGGGCTAGTCAATCTTTAATGGTAAGAGATGAGGAATTATATAGTTTGGGAATGATGTTGCCAGAAAGATGGTGATATATGGAATTCGGGTTAACACTGCTGTCTCACAGTGCCAGGGACCCGGGTTAACACTGCTGTCTCACATTGCCAGGGACCCGGGTTAACACTGCTGTCTCTCAGTGCCAGGGACCCGGGTTAACACTGCTGTCTCACAGTGCCAGGAACCCGGGTTAACACTGCTGTCTGACAGTGCCAGGGACCCGGGTTAACACTGCTGTCTCACAGTGCCAGGAACCCGGGTTAACACTGCTGTCTGACAGTGCCAGGGACCCGGGTTAACACTGCTGTCTCACAGTGCCAGGAACCCGGGTTAACACTGCTGTCTGACAGTGCCAGGGACCTGGGTTAACACTGCTGTCTCACAGTGCCAGGGACCCGGGTTAACATTGCTGACTCACAGTGCCAGGGACCCAGGTCAGCACTGCTGTCTTACAGTGCCAGGGACCCGGGTTAACACTGCTGTCTCACAGTGCCAGGAACCCGGGATAACACTGCGGTATCACAGTGCCAGGGACTCGGGTTAACACTGCTGTCTCACAGCGCCAGGGCCCCGGGTTAACACTGCCACCTCCCAGTGCCTGGGACCTGGGTTAACACTGCTGTCTCACAGTGCCAGGGACCCAGGTCAGCACTGCTGTCTCACAGTGCCAGGGACCCGGGTTAACACTGCTGTCTCACAGTGCCAGGAACCCGGGATAACACTGCGGTATCACAGTGCCAGGGACTCGGGTTAACACTGCTGTCTCACAGCGCCAGGGCCCCGGGTTAACACTGCCACCTCCCAGTGCCAGGGACCTGGGTTAACACTGCTGTCTCACAGTGCCAGGGACCCGGGTTAACACTGCTGTCTCACAGTGCCAGGGACTCGGGTTAACACTGCTGTCTCACAGTGCCAGGGACTCGGGTTAACACTGCTGTCTCACAGTGCCAGGGACCCGGCTTAACACTGCTGTCTCACAGTGCCAGGAACCCGGGATAACACTGCGGTATCACAGTGCCAGGGACTCGGGTTAACACTGCTGTCTCACAGCGCCAGGGCCCCGGGTTAACACTGCCACCTCCCAGTGCCAGGGACCTGGGTTAACACTGCTGTCTCACAGTGCCAGGGACCCGGGTTAACACTGCTGTCTCACAGTGCCAGGGACTCGGGTTAACACTGCTGTCTCACAGTGCCAGGGACTCGGGTTAACACTGCTGTCTCACAGTGCCAGGGACCCGGCTTAACACTGCTGCCTCACAGTGCCTGGGACCCGGGTTAACACTGCTGTCTCACAGTGCCAGGGACCCGGGTTAACACTGCTGCCACACAGTGCCTGGGACCCGGGTTAACACTGCTGTCACACGTGCCAGGGACCCGGGTTAACACTGCTGTCTCACAGTGCCAGGGACCCGGGTTAACACTGCTGTCTCACAGTGCCAGGGACCCGGGTTAACACTGCTGTCTCACAGTGCCAGGGACCTGGGTTAGCACTGCTGTCTCACAGTGCCAGGGACCTGAGTTAACACTGCTGTCTCACAGTGCCAGGAACCCGGGTTAACACTGCTGTCTCACAGTGCCAGGGACCCGGGTTAACACTGCTGTCTCACAGTGCCAGGAACCCGGGATAACACTGCGGTATCACAGTGCCAGGGACTCGGGTTAACACTGCTGTCTCACAGCGCCAGGGCCCCGGGTTAACACTGCCACCTCCCAGTGCCAGGGACCTGGGTTAACACTGCTGTCTCACAGTGCCAGGGACCCGGGTTAACACTGCTGTCTCACAGTGCCAGGGACTCGGGTTAACACTGCTGTCTCACAGTGCCAGGGACTCGGGTTAACACTGCTGTCTCACAGTGCCAGGGACCCGGCTTAACACTGCTGCCTCACAGTGCCTGGGACCCGGGTTAACACTGCTGTCTCACAGTGCCAGGGACCCGGGTTAACACTGCTGCCACACAGTGCCTGGGACCCGGGTTAACACTGCTGTCACACGTGCCAGGGACCCGGGTTAACACTGCTGTCTCACAGTGCCAGGGACCCGGGTTAACACTGCTGTCTCACAGTGCCAGGGACCCGGGTTAACACTGCTGTCTCACAGTGCCAGGGACCTGGGTTAGCACTGCTGTCTCACAGTGCCAGGGACCTGAGTTAACACTGCTGTCTCACAGTGCCAGGAACCCGGGTTAACACTGCTGTCTCACAGTGCCAGGGACCCGGGTTAACACTGCTGTCTCACTGCGCCAGGTACCCGGGTCAGCACTGCTGCCTCACATTGCCAGGGACCCTGTTTAACACTGCTGTCTCACAGCGCCAGGGACCCGGGTTAACACTGCTGTCTCACAGCACCAGGGACCCGGGTTAGCACTGCTGTCTCACAGCGCCAGGGACCCGGGTTAACACTGCTGTCTCACAGTGCCAGGGACCCGGGTTAGCACTGCTGTCTCACAGTGCCAGGGACCCGGGTTAACACTGCTGTCTCACAGTGCCAGGGACCCGGGTTAACACTGCTGTCTCACAGTGCCAGGGACCCGGGTTAGCACTGCTGTCTCACAGTGCCAAGGACCTGGGTTAGCACTGCTGCCAAACAGTGCCAGGGACCCGGGTTAACACTGCTGTCTCACAGTGCCAGGAACCCGGGTTAACACTGCTGTCTCACAGTTCCAGGGACCCAGGTTAACACTGCTATCTCACAGCGCCAGGGACCCGGGTTAACACTGCTGTCTCACAGTGCCAGGGACCCAGGTTAACACTGCTGTCTCACAGTGCCAGGGACTCGGGTTGACACTGCTGACTCACAGTGCCAGGGACCCGGGTTAACACTGCTGTCTCACAGTGCCAGGGATCCGGGTTAACACTGCTGCCTCACAGTGCCAGGGACCCGGGTCAGCACTGCTGTCTCACAGTGCCAGGGACCCGGGTTAACACTGCTGTCTCACAGTGCCAGGGACCCGGGTTAACACTGCTGTCTCACAGTGCCAGGGACTCAGGTTAGTACTGCTGTCTCACAGTGCCAGGGACCCGGGTTAACACTGCTGTCTCACATTGCCAGGGACCCGGGTTAACACTGCTGTCTCTCAGTGCCAGGGACCCGGGTTAACACTGCTGTCTCACAGTGCCAGGAACCCGGGTTAACACTGCTGTCTGACAGTGCCAGGGACCTGGGTTAACACTGCTGTCTCACAGTGCCAGGAACCCGGGTTAACACTGCTGTCTGACAGTGCCAGGGACCCGGGTTAATACTGCTGTCTCACAGTGCCAGGGACCTAGGTTAACACTGCTGTCTCACAGTGCCAGGGACCCAGGTCAGCACTGCTGTCTCAAAGTGCCAGGGACCCGGGTTAACACTGCTGTCTCACAGTGCCAGGAACCCGGGATAACACTGCTGTATCACAGCGCCAGGGCCCCGGGTTAACACTGCCACCTCCCAGTGCCAGGGACCTGGATTAACACTGCTGTCTCACAGTGCTAGGGACCCAGGTTAACACTGCTGTCTCACAGTGCCAGGGACCCGGGTTAACACTGCTGTCTCACAGTGCCAGGGACTCGGGTTAACACTGCTGTCTCACAGTGCCAGGGACCCGGGTTAACACTGCTGCCTCACAGTGCCTGGGACCCGGGTTAACACTGCTGTCTCACAGTGCCAGGGACCCGGGTTAACACTGCTGCCTCACAGTGCCTGGGACCCGGGTTAACACTGGTGTCACACGTGCCAGGGACCCGGGTTAACACTGCTGTCTCACAGTGCCAGGGACCCGGGTTAACACTGCTGTCTCACAGTGCCAGGGACCCTGGTTAATACTGCTGTCTCACAGTGCCAGGGACCCGGGTTAACACTGCTTATCAGATTGAAAGAAAATTAAGTGCAGGTAAAGAAGTCACAATTTTAAGAGATACAGGGGCTAGTCAATCTTTAATGGTAAGAAATGAGGAATTATATAGTTTGGGAATGATGTTGCCAGAAAGGTGGTGATATGTGGAATTCAGGGTGAGAGGAGTAGTGTTCAACTATATAAGGTAAGGTTGGAAAGTCCAGTGAAGAGTGGTGAAGTGGTAGTAGGAGTAATAGAGAAACTATCTTGTCCAGGAATACAGTTTATCTTGGGTAATGATATAGCTGGATTGCAGGTGGGAGTGATGCCTACTGTGGTTGATAAGCCAGTGGAAAATCGACATCCGAAGTGTTGAAGGACGAATATCCTGGTATTTTTCCGGATTGTGTAGTAACAAGGTCGCAAAGTCACAGGTTAAGACAAGAGGAGAAATCAAAGAGTGAAGATGAAGTTGAAGTGCAATTATCAGAAACGATTTTTGATCAGATGGTTGAAATAGAACAAGAACAGGTGGAGGATGAGGCGGATATTTTTAGTTCAGGAAAATTGGCGGAGTTACAACAGAAAGCTGTAGAAATAAAACGGATATATCATAAAGCATATACGGAAGAGGAATCTGAGAGTATACCAGAGTGTTATTACCGTAAAAGTAATGTCTTGATGAGAAAATGGAAACCTGTACATATGCAGGCGGGTAAAAAGTTGGCAGAAGTTTATCAAGTAGTATTGCCGGTAGGGTATAGAAAGGAGGTGTTGCGAGTTACACATGAGGTATCAGTGGGAGGTCATTTGGGAAGAAGGAAAAATCAAGCTAAAATCCAGAAACATTTTTATTGGCTGGACTACATAAAGATGTAGTTAAATTTTGTCAATCATGTCACACCTGTCAAGTGATAGGGAAACCTCAAGCAGTGATAAAACCAGCGCCCTTAATACCCATTCCAGCATTTGAGGAACCTTTTACAAGGGTCCTAATTGATTGTGTAGGACCGCTTCTTAAAACAAAAAGTGGGAATCAGTTTCTTTTGACGGTAATGGATGTGTCTACTAGGTTTCCAGAGGCCATTCCAGTACGTAATATTACAGCTAAAAGGATTGTGGAGGAGTTACTTAAATTCTTTACTAGATATGGACTACCCATAGAAATTCAATCGGATCAAGGATCAAATTTTACTTCAAAGTTATTCAAAGAAGTTATGGATAGCTTAGGAATAAAACAATTTAAATCAACTGCGTACCATCCAGAATCGCAGGGAGCTTTAGAAAGGTGGCATCAGACATTAAAGACAATGTTGAGGGCGTATTGTCAAGATTATCCAGAGGATTGGGATAAAGGAATTCCATTCGTACTGTTTACAATTAGGGATGCACCTAATGAGTCAACCAAATTTAAGTCCTTTTGAACTAATTTTTGGTCATGAGGTAAGAGGACCACTTAAATTAATTAAGGAAAAATTGGTGGGTGAGAAATCAGAAATTACATTATTGGATTACGTGTCAAATTTTAGGGAGCGATTAAATAGAACAGGTGAATTGGCAAGACAACATTTGAAAGTTGCACAAAATGTGACGAAACGGGTAGCGGACAAGAAATCCAAAGTTTGTAGTTTTGCCAGTGGAGATAAAGGTTTAGTATTGTTACCAGTGGTAGGGGAGCCTTTGAAAACAAGGTTTTGTGGACTGTATCAGATTGAAAGGAAATTAAGTAAGGTGAATTATGTGGTAAAAACATCAGATAGAAGGAAAACTCACCAAGTGTGTCATGTGAATATGCTAAAAGGATACTTTGAAAGGGAAGGAGAGAAAAAGGAGGAGGTTTTAGTGATTCTAACTCAAAGTGATGAACCAAATCCAGATAACTGTGAATTTGACATACCTCAAATTAAATTGGAAAATGAGGATGTTCTTAAAAATTGGGATAAATTATTGAGTTATCTTCCAGAGGAAAAACAAACTGACCTGAAAGAGTTATTGATATCACATGGGCAAGTTTGTAGAGATAAATTGGGAAGTACTAAAATGGCGATACATGATGTAGATGTGGGAAATGCTGTTCCAATCAAACAACATCCATACAGACTTAACCCTTTAAAATTGGCACAGGTTAACAAAGAGATTGAGAGTATGCTTAATAATGGCATAATTGAAGTGGGTTGCAGCCAATGGAGCTGACCCATAGTGATGGTGCCGAAACCAGACGGTACCCAACGGTTAACTAATACAGTTGTTTCAGGATTACCCAATTGTGCGGTACACATCGACGATCTGGTAGTTTTCAGCCAGACACGGAAAGAACATTTAAAACATCTGATGGAGTTATTCGATCGACTTCAGGAGGCGGGCTTGGTGATAAACCTAGCCAAAAGTGAATTTGGAAAAGCCCAAGTTACTTTCCTTGAGGAGTTTTCGATACTCTCGAGACGAAGGGAAATAATGCGATTTCTTGGCATGAGTGGATTTGATCGAACATGTGTGCAAAACCTTTGTAGCGTGATTGCTCCACTGATGGACTTACTGAAGAAACGTCGGAAATTTCAGTGGACAGCTTCGACAGGCATTTGACTGCCTGAAAGCTGAACTTTTTGTTTATTAAAATAATTTTTATTAAAGGTTTTCATAAAATATCAGTAACAAAATGAAAAAGAAACTCAACAGGGTTAAGTACAAAACACAGTCAAGAACAGCAACCCTCCCTACCCCCCTCCTCCACCTGTACATAAATAATATATTAACATTTACACCCCGATTTAATACAACAAGTATATACACCCCCTCAGACCCTCCAGTGTAAATAACAAAAACAAAATATATAACGTGACCCCCCCCCACCGAGTTGCTGCTGCCATTGACCAATGTCTACCGCTCTGCCAGGAAGTCTAAGAACGGTTGCCACCGCCTAAAGAACCCTTGTACCGACCCTCTCAAGGCGAATTTCACCCTCTCCAACTTAATAAACCCCGCCATATCGCTGATCCAGGATTCCACGCTTGGGGGCCTCGCATCCTTCCATTGAAGGAGAATCCTCCGCCGGGCTACCAGGGACGCAAAGGCCAGAATACCGGCCTCTTTCGCCTCCTGCACTCCCGGCTCCTCTGCCACCCCAAATATAGCGAGTCCCCAGCCCGGTTTGACTCTGGATCCTACCACCCTCGACACCGTCCTCACTACGCCCTTCCAAAGTTCCTCCAGCGCTGGGCATGCCCAGAACATATGGGTGTGATTTGCTGGGCTCCCTGAGCACCTAACACACCTGTCCTCACTCCCAAAAAACCGACTCATCCTTGTCCCAGTCATGTGTGCCCTGTGCAGCACCTTAAACTGTATGAGGCTGAGCCTCGCACATGAAGAGGAAGAGTTCACCCTCCCTAGGGCATCTGCCCACGTCCCTTCCTCAATCTCCTCTCCCAACTCCTCCTCCCACTTACCTTTCACCTCCACCACCGAGGCCTCCTCCTCCTCCTGCATCACCTGGTAAGTTTCCGAGATCTCCCCCCCCCCCCCCCCCCCCCCCGAGAGTACTCTGTCCTGTACTGTGTGTGGCCGTAGCCGCAGGAATTCCACCACCTGCCGTCTGGCAAACGCCCTTACCTGTAAGTACTTAAGGTGTTCCCCGGGGGAGAGCCCATACTTCTCCTCCAACTCACCCAAGCTCGCGAACTTCTCGTCCACAGGTCTCCCAACTTTCGTATCCCTGCCCTGTGCCACTCCGAAAACCCTCCACCTGTTCTTCCTGGGGCGAACCAGTGGTTCCCCCGTAATGGGGTCCCCACTTCCCCCCTGTGCCGCCTCCACTGCCCCAAAATTTTGAGGGCAGCCACCACCACCGGGCTCGTGGTATACCTCCTTGGAGGGAGCGGCAGCGGCGCCGTTGCCAGTGCCCCCAGACTCGTACCCACACAAGACGCCGTCTCCAGCCTCTTCCATGCAGCCCCCTCCCCCTCCATCACCCACTTGTGCACCATTGTCACATTGGCGGCCCAGTAGTACCCACAGAGGTTGGGCAGCGCCAGTTCCCCCCTATCTGTACTCCGCTCCAGGAACACCCTTCTCACCCTCGGAGTCCCTCGCGCCCACACAAACCCCATTATACTCCTGTTAACCCGCCTAAAAAAAGCCTTCGGGATAAACACGGGGAGGCACTGGAACAGGAACAAAAACCTTGGGAGCACCGTCATTTTGATTGACTGCACCCTACCCGCCAAGGACAGCGGCAACGCGTCCCACCTCTTGAACTCCCCTCCATTTGCTCCACCAGCCTTGTAAAGTTAAGCCTATGCAGGGCCCCCCAGCTCCTGGCCACCTGGACTCCCAAATATCTGAAGCTCCTCGCCGCCTTTTTTACTGGGAGCTCGCCAATCGCCCTCTCCTGGTCCCCTGGATGAACTACGAACAGCTCGCTCTTCCCCATGTTGAGCTTGTACCCCGAGAAATCCCCGAATTTCCTGAGGATCCCCATTACCTCTGGCATTCCTCCCACCGGGTCCGCCACATACAGCAGCAGGTCGTCCGCATAGAGTGACACCCTCTGCTCCTCCCCACCCCGCACCAACCCCCTCCAGTTCCTCGACTCCCTCAGTGCCATAGCCAGGGGTTCAATCGCCAGTGCGAAGAGCAGGGGGGACAAGGGACACCCCTGTCTCGTCCCTCGGTGCAACCGAAAGTACTCGGACCTCCTCCTGTTCGTGGCCACACTCGCCATCGGGACCTCATACAACAGCCTAACCCACCTGACAAACCCCTCCCCAAACCCGAACCTCTTCAGCACCTCCCACAGGTACCCCCATTCTACCCTATCGAAGGCTTTCTCAGCGTCCATCGCCACCACTATCTCCGCCTCCTCCTCCCTCGCCGGCATCATGATAACGTTCAGGAGCCTCCGCACATTCGCGTTCAACTGCCTCCCCCTCACAAACCCCGTCTCGTCTTCATGGATGATCTGCGGCACACAATCCTCAATTCTCGTGGCTAAGACCTTCGCCAGCACCTTGGCATCTACATTTAGCAACGAAATCGGCCTGTAAGACCCACACTGCAGGGGATCCTTGTCCCGCTTCAGGATCAAGGAGATCAGTGCACGGGACATCGTCGGGGGCAAAACCCCCCCCTCCTTTGCCTCATTGAAGGTCCTAACTAACAGCGGGCCCAACAGGTCCATATATTTTTTATAAAATTCAACCGGGAAACCGTCCGGCCCCGGTGCCTTCCCCACCTGCATGCTTCCTATCCCTTTGATCAGCTCCTCCAGCCCAATCGGGGCCCCCAGTCCCTCTTCCACCTTTGGAAACCTCAATTGGTCCAGGAAGCGACCCATCTCTCCCTCCTCCCGTGGGGGCTCGGATCGGTACAATTCCTCGTAGAAGTCCCTGAAGACCCCATTGATGCCAACCCCATTCCGCACCACACTCCCTCCCCTGTTCTTAACTCCCCCGATCTCCCTAGCTGCGCCCCGCTTCCGAAGCTGATGCGCCAGCATCCGGCTTGCCTTTTCCCCATACTCGTAGACCGCCCCCTGGGCCTTCCTCCACTGCACCTCCGCCTTCCTGGTGGTCACCAGGTCGAATTCGGCCTGGAGGTTACGCCTCTTCCTCAACAGTCCTTCCTCAGGCACCTCTGCGTACCTCCTGTCTACCCTCACCATCTCCCCCACCAGCCTCTCCCTCTCCCCCCGCTCCCTCCGCTCCTTGTGGGCCCTGATGGAGATCAGCTCTCCCCTCACCACCGCCTTCAGTGCCTCCCATACCATCCCCACTCGGACCTCCCCATTGTCGTTGGTCTCCAAGTACCTCTCTATACTTCTTCGGACCTGCTCGCTCACCTCCTCGTCCGCCAACAGCCCCACCTCCAAGCGCCACAGCGGGCGCTGGTCCCTCTCCTCCCCCAGCTCTAGGTCTACCCAATGCGGGGCGTGATCCGAAATGGCTATCGCCGAGTACTCAGTATCCTCTACTCTCGCTATCAGCGCCCTGCTCAAAATGAAAAAGTTGATTCGGGAATAAGCCTTATGGACGTGTGAGAAGAATGAAAATTCCCTAGCCCCTGGCCTTGCAAATCTCCAAGTGTCCACCCCTCCCATTTGGTCCATAAATCCCCTCAACACTCTAGCCGCCGCCGGCTTCCTATCCGTCCTAGACCGGGAGCGATCCAGTGCCGGATCCAGCACCGTGTTCAAGTCTCCCCCCATTATCAGGCCCCCCACTTCCAAGTCTGGGATCCGACCCAACATACACCGCATAAAACCCGCATCATCCCAATTCGGGGCATACACATTGACCAGTACCACCCTCTCTCCCTGCAACTTACCACTTACCATTACGTACCTACCGCCATTATCTGCCACAATGCTCGACGCCTCGAATAACACCTTCTTTCCCACCAAGATCACCACCCCTCGATTTTTGGCATCCAGCCCCGAGTGAAACACCTGACCTACTGTGGTAGTACCAGGTATTGCGGTACCTGAGAGGTGGATGACCATTGGCTGATGTACATAGCTCCACCCTGAGAGGCGGAGTATAAGAACCGATGCCGTCCCAGCAGCCTTCACTTTCTGTATCGAAGCTGCTGGGGTACAGTTCTAGCTGATTAAAGCCGATTAGTTATGACTCACCTTGTCTCGAGAGTAATTGATTGCGCATCAATTTAATCTGCTACAACTTCAGTTGAAAGGATGGATCTCCGTATCAAACCGGAGTGCCTTCAGCTCAGTCCCCAGGCTGACGCCATCTTGGATGGGGCCCCAGGCCCCCAGCACAGCCGACTACATGCTGCCCGACCAGAACTCTCCATTACTGTAGCTGGCCTCGGTGACTCTGGACCAGAGTCGGCCCTGACGCTTGCGACACTACCACGACGATCTCCATCAACGGCCATGTGACGTCGTGCTTGATCAACTCTGGGAGCACGGAAAGCTTTGTTCACCCCGACACGTAAGGCGCTGTTGTCTTGTCACCCATCCCGTAAACAAACGGATCTCCCTGGCCTCCAGGTCACACGCGGTGGAGATAAAGGGGTTCTGCCTAGCGAACCTCACTGTCCAAGGCAGGGAATTCCGCAATTTCCGCCTGTACGTCCTGCCGCACCTCTGCGCAGCCACCATTCTTGGGCTGGACTTCCAATGCCATCTGCAAAGCCTGACCTTTAAATTTGGCGGCCCTATACCCCCCCTTACTGTCTGTGGCCTCGCGACCCTTAAGGTCGACCCGCCTTCCCTGTTTGCGAACCTCACCCCGGATTGCAAACCCGTCGCCACCAGGATCAGACGGTACAGTGCCCAGGACCGGACCTTCATCAGGCCAGAGGTCCAAAGGCTGCTGGGGGAAGGGGTCATCGAAGCTAGCAACAGCCCCTGGAGGGCTCAAGTAGTGGTGGTAAAGACCGGGGAGAAGCATAGGATGGTCATCGACTATAGCCAGACCATCAACAGGGTTACGCAACTGGACACGTACCCTCTCCCCGTATAGTCAACCTGGTAAACAGGATTGCGCAGTACAAGGTCTTCTCCACGGTGGATCTCAAGTCTGCCTACCACCAGCTACCCCTCCGTAATGGTGACCGCCAGTACACTGCCTTCGAAGCAGATGGGCGGCTCTACCACTTTTTAAGGGTTCCCTTCGGTGTCACGAACGGGGTCTCGGTCTTCCAGCATGAGATGGACCGAATGGTTGACCGGTACGGCTTATGCGCAATGCTCCCGTATCTGGATAACGTCACCATCTGCGGCCATGACCAGCAGGACCACGACACCAACCTCCGAAAATCTCTCCAGACCGCGAATATCCTTAATCTGACTTACAATAAGGAGAAATGCGTGTTTAACACCGACCGTCTAGCCATCCTAGGCTACGTAGTGCGAAATGGAGTCATAGGCCCCGACCCTGAACGCATGCGCCCCGTCATGGAGTTTCCCCTCCCTCACTGCCCCAAGGCCCTGAAGTGCTGCCTCGGGTTCTTTAGCTATTATGCACAGTGGGTCCCCAATTACACCGACAAGGCTCGACCCCTGATCCAGTCCACAACCTTCCCCCTGTCGACGCAGGCCCGCCAGTCCTTCTGCCGCATCAAAGCGGATATCGCAAAAGCCATGATGCGCGCCATCGACGAGTCCCTCCCCTTCCAGGTCGAGAGCGATGCGTCTGACGTAGCTCTGGCGGCCACCCTCAACCAAGCGGGCAGGCCCGTGGCCTTCTTCTCCCGCACTCTCCACGCTTCCGAAATTCGCCATTCCTCGGTCGAAAAAGAGGCCCAGGCCACAGTAGAAGCTGTGCGACACTGGAGGTATTACCTGGCCAGCAGGAGATTCACTCTCCTCACGGACCAACGGTCGGTTGCCTTCATGTTCGATAATGCGCAGCGGGGCAAGATTAAGAACGACAAGATCTTGCGATGGAGGATAGAACTCTCCACCTACAATTACGAGATCTTGTATCGTCCCGGGAAGCTGAACGAGCCTCCTGATGCCCTGTCCCGCGGCACTTGTGCCACCGCACAAGTAGACCGCCTCCGAGCCCTCCACGAGGACCTCTGCCAGCCGGGGGTCACTCGTTTCTTTCATTTTATCAAGACCCGCAACCTGCCCTATTCCATCAAGGAGGTCAGAACAGTCACCAGGGACTGCCAAATCTGCGCGGAGTGCAAATCGCACTTCTACCGCCCAGAGAGGGCGCATCTGATAAAGGCTTCCCGTCCCTTTGAACGCCTCAGCATGGATTTCAAAGGCCCCCTCGCCCCCACCGACCGCAACACGTACTTCCTGAACGTGGTTGACGAGTACTCCCGGTTCCCATTCGCCATCCCCTGCCCCGACATGACCACAACCACCGTCATCAAGGCCCTCCAGGGTATCTTTACACTGTTCGGTTTCCCCGCCTACATACACAGTGATAGGGGGTCCTCCTTTATGAGCGACGAACTGCGTCAATTCCTGCTCAGCAAAGGCATCGCCTCGAGCAGGACGACCAGTTACAACCCCCGGGGAAACGGGCAGGTAGAAAGGGAGAATGGCACGGTCTGGAAGATCGTCCTGCTGGCCCTACGGTCCAGGAATCTCCCAGTCTCCCGCTGGCAGGACGTCCTCCCAGTGGCCCTTCACGCCATCCTGTCGCTGCTCTGTATTACCACAAATCAGACACCTCATGAACGTCTCCTTGTTTTCCCCAGGAAGTCCTCCTCCGGGACCTCGCTCCCAACCTGGCTAGCGACACCCGGACCCGTCCTGCTGCGGAAACATGCGAGGGCGCACAAGTCGGACCCGTTGGTCGAGAGGGTCCACCTGCTGCATGCCAACCCCCAGTACGCCTACGTAGCGATCCCCGACGGCCGCCAAGACACGGTCTCCCTTCGGGACCTGGCGCCCGCCGGAGCCCCATGCGCACCCGCACCATTGCCCCCACCCCCACCCTCCCCGCAGCACCTGACCGGAGGGTCAGTACTCCCGCCGCCCCTGCATAGGCCTGAACAAGCCCCGATGCCCCCTACAGGTGCCCCCTCCCACCCACTTTTCGCCCCAACAGCGCCGCCTAGGGGTGACGAAGCTGCCTGGGCGGACGACACCACGTTCCCGGAGTCGCACCCGCCGGGACCCCCGTCAGGATCACCGCCGAGGCCCAGACGCTCCAGAAGGACGACCAGGCCACCCAATCAACTGATTGCTGCACCATGAACACTTTGCTATTACCCTCGACATCAGCTTATCAATAGACGCCTTCATCGGCTCAAGCAGGTCCGTTTTAATCTCTCTGAAACAGCGCTGGATACCCTCCTGTTGCTCCTCCGCCCACTGCCTCCACGCTGCCTGGTCTCCGCCCGCCGCCATTTTGTCCTTCTTCCCTCGCACCTTCTTCGGGTCCACCACCACCTTTTTTGTCGCCCCGCTCCTAGTTGTGGGGAACTGTTGTAGACGCCTTCCCACACCGGGAAACGTCGAATAAGTGCCATTGGGGGCCCGCAAAAGAGCCCAGAGGTCCGTTTTTGCGGGAGCCGCCGAATGTGCGACTTAGCTCCGCATAGCTGCAACCGGAAGTCCTGAAAGCTGAGATAACCAATGCTCCTGTGTTGGAGAATTACAAAGGGCTCTGTGATCAGATTGAACTAAAGTATCTGACTTCAAAGAGAGATGCCGAGGTGTAGAGCAATGGATGGATCGGCGTAGAGCAATGGATGGATCGTGTGGAGACCTTCTTGTTCAAAGTGACTGTTAATTGAGCAGGATTTCAGTTGGAGGAAGGAGAACAAAAATGGACTATATTATTATACCTGTTTGAGTGTGTTGTTTTTTTGAAACGTTAAAGTATATTTACTGTGTGCATTTCTTAAAGGATGGTGAAAAATGAAACCATCTTGAAGTTGATGGTTTCTTTTTTTTCTTGAGGGGGAGGTGTCATGTGAGAGTACCCTTTAAGAAATGGGTGTTTAAGAAATGTACCTTTAAGAAATGGAGCTGCTCATGTTTCTGCAGTGATGTCAGAGTGTGGGTGGAGCTGAGCTCTACTTCTGCTTTTTTGGTTTCAGTTTGAGAGAGAGCTTGGGGTGTGTCTGTGTTTTCAGTGAGCTGCACTGCTGTTGATCTCTGTCACCCAAAAACTATCTATGGATCATTTGGTGAATTCAGAATTATAAATGTTCTCAGTAGTGAATGAAAACCTAATGTGCTTCTGTTAAAAGGTGTTTCTTCTGTCTTCTGGATGTTGTTTGGGAAGTAATTGAGGATTACTTAGTGTTGTATTCTTTGGGGGTTGTATTTGAATTAATGGTTGCTAAGATGTTCACTGTTTGGTTTAAAAAGGTTAACTCGAGTTCATAGAATAAACATTGTTTTGTTTTTAAAAAACGCTGGCCCATTTCTGCTGTCCCACACCTGTAGAATGGGCCGTGTGCTCCCCACGCCACAATCTATTAAAAGTTGTGGGTCAGGTGAACTCCATGCTACACTTTGGGGTTCTCTAAACCCTGGCCCATGACAATACAACAGCAGCTAAACGTCTAACACACATTACACTCCCCACACACACACATCCCAGCCAACAAAGGTTGTGCTGGAGCGCGCCCACACAGCTGATGGGTCGGCTGAGGCTAGAGGGCACCGGGGGGGCTGGGGGGGCGGGGGGGGGGTGGCCTGGGGGAGGGAGGGGGCATACAACCGGCAATGGGGTGGAGGGTTATGGAGAACAGGCAGGACGGTGGAGCTGAGGCCAGGTTGGGATCAGCCATGCTCACATTGAGGGTGTGAGGCTCGGGAGGCTACATTGCCGACTCCCGCTCCTGGGTCGTGTGTTCCAGGGAGGAGACGCTCTGGCTGGTTTCACAATCCAGCTCTTGGTCTGTAACACTGTAGGTAGCAGGTGAGGAACGTATCAGCCAGGATAGAATGGCGGAGCAGACTCGATGGGCTGAATGGCCTAATCCTGTCCCTATACCTTATGGACCTGTGACCCTAAGTTCACAGTGGGCAGTCAGCAGTGTGCGCAGCTACAAGGCCTGTCCACCCCGACCCCACAATCCCACCTCCTGGCCACCCCCCGCTACTCCCCCCGGGCTGGCCGACGCCCCCCCCGGCCAACAGCACGACTGTCAGCTCACTATGGCGATGTTGGACACTTTCCGTGCCCCCCTCTCCCTCCCTCAGCAGCCATGACGCCGGTTCTCGATTTTTCAAAGCACAAGTGAACCGTGCCGTCGGGAATACCCCTGTGGAGGGGGAGAATCGCGGAGGCCCGGGAGAATACCGGGTCCGGCTCGCTGACGGCAAGCCAATGGCGTTTACTGCACCGGCGAGCGGAATGCATTGACGCCGCTGTCTCAGCCCGGCCAGGATTTCAGCATCAAAACCGATTCTCCACCCGATCGCGTTCAGCCACCCCGGCATCAGCAGGTCGAGAAACCTGCCGAAGAATGTTGGGCTGGATTGTCTGGTCGCCGGCGGCGAAATCGCATCCGGCAATCAGCCGAGAATCAAGGTTCCCGACCAAACCGGGGGCGGCGCTGCTTTTGCAATGCTCCACCCCCTCCAAAGCGACGTACTGGGAGAGTACGCCGCGCGGCGTAGCGACGGCCTCAGGACGTTGCCTGAGCCCCCCCCCCCCCCGATGCTCCTCCCCCGACAGGCCGAATTCCCGACGGCGTGGGTCTCTCATGGTCTCACCCGTCGGGGGCGTGGCGTCCCGGCAATTCTCCGGGACGTACTGGCAGCAAGAGCCGGGACCCACACGGAGGATCGGTGGCCGTTTGGTGCCGTATTTTCGGGGGGGTAAAACGGCACAGTTCCCACTCCGGCGTCGCCACGTACTCCCACAATCGGAGAATCCAGCCCGAGGAATGGCTTACCTAGCGGCCAATGGAAGTCAGCGAATGGAGGGAGTGATGAGTGAACGGAACTTGGTATGAATTAGGATTCTGATTGCTGAGTCTCAGATCTCACCCTACATCACATCAAATATAACCGCTCAACAATAAAAACAGACAATGCTGGACCAGCTCAGCAGCAGCTCTATACAGAGATAAAAACAGAGTTAATGCTTTGAGCCCAAAGTGACTGTTCTTCAGAACTGAAGGGAGGCAAGAATGTGAAGGGTTTTAAAATAATTTGACAGGATGTGGGTGCCGCTGGCTGGGCCACTATTCGTTGCCCATTCCCAATTGCCCTTTGGAAGTTGGTGGTGAGCTGCCTCCTTGAACTGCTGCAGTCCTTCAGGTGTCAGTACTGTGGTAGTCACCACTGATGTATATATTGTATATATAGGATGTTGATATAGGTGCTTTACGGTAAGGCCCCTGTACTACAGGTACGGGGGTAGTTCCCTGCCTGCTGGCTCCGCCCAGTAGGTGGAGTATAAATATGTGTGTTCCTCGTACAGCAGCCATTTCACCAGCTGCTGAAGGAGGCCACACATCTCTGTGTAATAAAGCCTCGATTGCATCCAACTCTCGTCTTTGTGTAATTGATAGTGCATCAATTTATTACTCTGAGTTTTTCAGAAGTTGGACCTCCGCATCAAGCCGGATCGCCGACAGCTGCATCCGCAAGCAGACAGCGCCAAACAGGACTTTGAACGTTGGCGAGCCTGTTTTGAAGCGTACGTCAGGTCTGCGCCAGACGACATTCCAGAAGATCAGAAGATTCAGATCCTTTACACGCGGCGGAGCTCCAGCGTCTTTCCACTTATCCAGGGCGATACTGAAGGAAAACTACGCTCAGCGGACTAACACACTCTACGCCAGGCACCTCCTCGCCACGCGGTGAGTCGGTGGAAGATTTCTGGCGCGCCCTGCTCCCCCTAGTCAGAGACGGCGACTGTCAGGCCGTTTCGGCCACGGAACACTCGAACTTTTGTTACGGGGATAGGGTCCGATTACATCCGCCAGCGCCTCTTAGAGGGGGCCTCGCTCGACCTCGCGGAAACCAAAAAGCTATCGCTCTCGCTTACGGTCGATTCTCTCAACATCCAGGCCCACGCCTCCGACCGCACGGCCCACCCCTCCTGTGCATCGTAGACCCAGCAGACAGCCGCCCCATCGTGGACCCCACCAGCGACCGCCCTCAGCCAATCCCACACCTGTGCCGCGCGGCAGCCAACCAACCCCAGGGGCCCCAAATGTTACTTCTGTGGGGAGTCCAAACACCCACGACAGCGCTGCCCGGCCCGGAACGCCCTTTGCAAGGCCTGTGGCAAGAAGGGGCACCTCGCTGCGGTGTGCCAGACCCGCACAGTCACCGCTATTGTTCCAGCTCCCCCCACGTGTGGCCAGTGGGCGCCGCCATCTTCCCCTCCCCGGACCACGTGTGGCCCGTGGGAGCCGCCATCTTACCAGGACCCATGCCTCCGAGGCACCTCATCTGGCCGCGCGCTGCCCGCAACCGCCGACGACCAGCCGCGTCTCGCCTCTGTCACGATTGACCAGTCTCGCCCACACACCCTGGCAACGGCTTCTACCAATGTGAAGATCGATGGGCACGAGATGTCCTGTCTGCTGGACTCCGGGAGCACCGAGAGCTTCATTCACCCCGATACGGTGAAGCGCTGCTCCCTCGCGGTACACCACGCTAACCAGAGAATCTCCCTGGCCTCCGGGTCCCACTCCGTGGCGATGCGGGGGTACTGCATCGCCACCCTCACCGTCCAGGGCATGGAGTTCCGCCTCTACGTCCTCCCCAACCTCTGCGCTGCGCTGCTACTCGGCCTGGGCTTCCAGTGCAACCTCCAGAGCTTAACACTGAAATTCGGCGGGCCCCTACCACCCCTTACTATGTGCGGCCTCGCGACCCTAAAGGTCGACCCACCTTCCCTATTTGCAAACTTAACCCCGGATTGCAATCCCGTCGCCACTAGGAGCTGACGGTCAGCACCCAGGACAGGACCTTCATCAGGTCCGAGGTCCAGCGACTGCTTTGAGAAGGCATCATCGAGGCCAGCGACAGCCCCTGGAGAGCCCAGGTGGTAGTTGTGAAAACTGGGGAGAAACACAGGATGGTCGTTGACTACAGTCAGACCATCAATCGGTACACGCAGCTCGACGCGTACCCCCTCCCACGCATATCTGATATGGTCAATCAGATTGCACAGTACCGGGTCTTCTCAACTGTGGACCTGAAATCCGCCTACCACCAGCTCCCCATCCGTAAGGTGGACCCGCCCGTACACCGCGCTTGAAGCAGACGGCCGCCTTTACCACTTTCATTAATGACTTGGATGAGGGAGTTGAAGGGTGGGTTAGTAAATTTGCAGACGATACGAAGATTGGTGGAGTTGTGGATAGTAAGGAGGGCTGTTGTCAGCTGCAAAGAGGCATAGATAGGATGCAGAGCTGGGCTGAGAAGTGGCAGATGGAGTTTAACCCTGAAAAGTGTGAGGTTGTCCATTTTGGAAGGACAAATATGAATGCGGAATACAGGGTTAACGGTAGAGTTCTTGGCAATGGGGAGGAGCAGAGAGATCTTGGGGTCTATGTTCATAAAACTTTGAAAGTTGCCACTCTAGTGGATAGAGCTGTGAAGAAGGCCTATGGTGTGCTCGCGTTCATTAACAGAGGGATTGAATTTAAGAGCCGTGGGGTGATGATGCAGCTGTACAAAACTTTGGTATGGCCACATTTGGAGTACTGTGTACAGTTCTGGTCGCCTCATTTTAGGAAGGATGTGGAAGCTTTGGAAAAGGTGCAAAGAAGATTTACCAGGATGTTGCCTGGAATGGAGAGTAGGTCTTACGAGGAAAGGTTGAGGGTGCTAGGCCTTTTCACATTAGAACAGAGAAGGATGAGGGGCGACTTGATAGAGGTTTATAAGATGATCAGGGGAATAGATAGAGTAGACAGTCAGAGACTTTTTCCCTGGGTGGAACAAACCATTACAAGGGGACATAAATTTAAGGTGAAAGGTGGAAGATATAGGCGGGATATCAGAGGTAGGTTCTTTACCCAGAGAGTAGTGGGGGCATGGAATGCACTGCCTGTGGAAGTAGTTGAGTCGGAAACATTAGGGACCTTCAAGCAGCTATTGGATAGGTACATGGATTACGGTAAAATGATATAGTGTAGATTTATTTGTTCTTAAGGGCAGCACGGTAGCATTGTGGATAGCACAATTGCTTCACAGCTCCAGGGTCTCAGGTTCGATTCCGGCTTGGGTCACTGTCTGTGCGGAGTCTGCACGTCCTCCCCGTGTCTGTGTTGGTTTCCTCCGGGTGCTCCGGTTTCCTCCCACAGTCCAAAGATGTGCAGGTTAGGTGGATTGGCCATGATAAATTGTCCTTAGTGTCCAAAATTGCCCTTGGTGTTGGGTGGAGGTGTTGAGTTTGGGTAGGGTGCTCTTTCCAAGAGCCAGTGTAGACTCAAAGGGCCGAATGGCCTCCTTCTGCACTGTAAATTCCATGATAATCTATGATTAATCTCGGACAAAGGTTCGGCACAACATCGTGGGCCGAAGGGCCTGTTCTGTGCTGTATTTTCTATGTTCTATGTTAGGGTTCCCTTTGGCGTCACCAACGGGGTCTCGGTTTTCCAACGGGAAATGGACCGAATGGTTGACCGGTACGGGCTGCGAGCCACTTTCCCGTACCTGGACAATGTCACCATCTGCGGCCACGATCAGCAGGACCATGACGCCAACCTTGCCAAATTTCTCCACACTGCCACTCTCCTCAACCTCACATACAAGGAGAATTGCGTGTTCAGCACGACCCGGTTAGCCATTCTCGGCTATGTGGTTCAGAACGGAGTTCTGGGGCCTGATCCTGACCGCATGCGCCCCCTCATGGAACTCCCCCTCCCCCACTGCCCCAAGGCCCTCAAACGTTGCCTGGGGTTCTTTTCGTATTGCGCCCAGTGAGTCCCTAACTATGCGGACAAGACTGCCCACTCATTCAATCCACTCTTTTTCCCTTAACGGCCGAGGCTCACCAGGCCTTCAACCATATCAAGGCCGACATCGCCAAGGCCGCGATGCACGCGGTCGACGAGATGTTACCATTCCAAGTGGAGAGCGATGCGTCAGACGTCTCTCTGGCCGCCACCCTCAACCAGGCAGGCAGGCCCGTGGCATTCTTTTCCCGCACCCTCCATGCCTCCGAAATTCGGTATTCCTCCTTTGAGAAAGAGGCCCAAGAAATCGTTGAAGCTGTGCGGCATTGGAGACATTACCCGTCCGGCAGGAGATTCACTCTCCTCACTGACCAACGGTCGGTTGCCTTCATGTTTAACAACTTCTCCACTTCATGTTTAACAACAGTGGGGTAAGACCAAAAATGATAAAATCTTGAGGTGGAGGATCGAGCTCTCCACCTACAATTACGAGATTTTGTATCGTCCCACTAAGCTCAACGAGCCCCCAGAC
Source organism: Scyliorhinus torazame (assembly GCF_047496885.1). Lineage (NCBI taxonomy): Eukaryota > Metazoa > Chordata > Chondrichthyes > Carcharhiniformes > Scyliorhinidae > Scyliorhinus > Scyliorhinus torazame. The sequence continues at coordinate 207,182,225 of NC_092721.1, read as the reverse complement.
GCCCTAACCCGAGGTACATGTGCCAGCGCACAAGTGGACCAACTCCGGACCCTGCACGACGATCTCTGTCACCCGGGGGTCACACGTTTTTACCATTTCATCAAGGCCCGCAATCTGCCCTACTCCATCGAGGAAGTCAGGGCGATCACCAGAGACTGCCAGGTGTGCGCGGAGTGTAAACCGCACTTCTACCGGCCAGACCGTGCGCGCCTGGTGAAGGCCTCCCGCCCCTTTGAACGCCTCAGCGTGGACTTCAAAGGGCCCCTCCCCTCCACCGAGCGCAACACGTACTTTCTCAGTGTGGTCGATGAATATTCCCGATTCCCCTTCGCCGTCCCTTGCCCCGACATGACGTCTGCCACCGTCATCAAAGCCCTCAACATCATCTTCACTCTGTTTGGCTTCCCCGCCTACATCCACAGCGACAGGGGATCCTCATTCATGAGCGATGAGATGCATCAGTTCCTACTCAACAGGGGTATCGCCTCGAGCAGGACGACCAGCTACAACCCCCGGGGAAATGGGCAGGTGGAGAGGGAGAATGGGACGGTCTGGAGGGCCGTCCAGCTGGCCCTACGGTCCAGATATCTCCCGGCCTCCCTGATGCACAATCAATTACTCTCGAGACAAGGTGAGTCATAACTAATCGGCTTTAAGCAGCTAGAACTGTACCCAGCAGCTTCGATACAGAAAGTGAAGGCTGCTGGGACGGCATTGGTTCTTATACCTCGCCTCTCAGGGCGGAGCTATGTACGTTAGCCAATGGTAGCCTCCTAGGTCTAGCCAATGGTCATCCACCTCTCAGGTACTGCAATACCTGGTATTACCACACTCCCACCCTGCACTCTATTCGGTCGCTCCTGTGCACCGCGACTAATGAAACCCCCCATGAACGTCTCTTTGCCGTCCCCAGGAAGTCCACCTCCGGGGTGTCGCTCCCGACTTGGCTCGCAGCTCCAGGACCCGCACTCTTCCGTAAACATGTATGACTCCACAAGGCGGACCCGTTGGTTGAGAGGGTACAGCTACTCCACGCCAACCCGCAGTACGCCTACGTAGCGTACCCCGACGGCCGCCAAGATACAGTCTCCCTCAGGGACCTGGCACCAGCTGGTTCCACACACTCACCCCCCCCCCCGGCCCGGCGCCACCCCCCTCCCCCGGCGCACCCAGCCGCAACCCCCGCCCCAGGACAATCCGTCCTCCCCCTGCCCACACCCGGGGATGAAGAGGACTTCGACACGCTCCTGGAGCCACTGAGGACCAGACCAACACCGGAATCGCCGCCAGCACTGCGGCGCTCCCAACGGCAGATCAAATCTCCGGACCGACTGAATCCGTAACATGACCTGGACTTTTAAAACATCATCACTCTGTGTATAATTTTCCCCTCCACCCCGCTGGACTCAATTTTTTTTCTCTCTGTACTTTAAAATGTCTACCTGTGTATAGATCTCCACCACCCCCGCCGGGCTCAATTTTTAACAGGGGGTGAATGTGGTAGTCACCACTGATGTATATATTGTATATATAGGATGTTGATATATGTGCTTTACGGTAAGGCCCCTGTACTACAGGTACGGGGGTAGTTCCCTGCCTGCTGGCTCCGCCCAGTAGGCGGAGTATAAATATGTGTGCTCCCAGTACAGCAGCCATTTCGCCAGCTGCTGTAGGAGGCCACACATCTTAGTGTAATAAAGCCTCGATTGCATCCAACTCTCGTCTTTGTGTAATTGATCGTGCATCAGGTACACCCACTGTGCTGTTAGGGAGGGAGTTCCAGGATGTTGCCCCAGCGACAGTGAAGGAACAGCCTATATATTTCCAAGTCAGGAAATCATCAATACATATCCATTGATGGCTTGGGTGACATCCTTTTGCAGCCTCCATGGGGGGTGCTGGGCCTGGCCGACTCCAATCTCATCCACGTAGTGTGGAGCGCCCTCAGAGATGACGATTACGGAGTATTCCACCCCTGGAAGCAGTGATTTACCCATTCCAAAGATACGATCCAGGAATATACTTTGTGGACTTGGGAGAAGAGAACTTCTCCCTTGTGTGGTTGAAGCTCCAGCCACCGCCCCCTCCCCCCCCCCCCCCCCCCCTCCCCCTCTCTCATCTGCTACCTGAAGATGTTCAGTTCCTCTGCCATCACCGATTCATTCTCTGATTTGGGGCTGGATGTGTCCCTCGTTAGGTCCTCTACACAATCGAAGTCTCCACCCAGGATAAGGAGCCTCAATCAGGGATCTCCGCTATGGTATTTTTAATGAAGTCCACGTCACCCCAGTTAGGGGCGTTTATATTTACAAACACCACCAGTGCCCCTTCCAGGACACCGCTGACCATTACGTACCATCCCTCTGGGTCTGTCACCATGTTTCTCACTGGGAAAGTCGTCCTTTTGCTAAACAGTATGGCCGCTCCCCTCACCCTCGTACCAATGGGGTGTGTTGTGTTCTGCTTCTTCACGTAGCATAAGCTGCTTCCTTGATGTGCACTCTGACAAAGGAAGGTTCAGACTTGGAGATCGGTTTAACACATTTATTGAACAGTTGACAATTCTCCTACTTGAGTTCGACTCTCCTGCTGATCTTGTTATAGTAACTTAGTCTAACTAACCAGTCTGCTCTAAGCCATGCGGTGGGTGTGATGCTTCCTGATCTGCCCCTGTCTCTCTGAGTGTCGCCTATGGAAAGAGCAAGAGCATGTGTGCTGTGTCCTATTATATGGGTAGCCCCCTTGTGGTAGTGTCACCTCTGGGTGTGTCTTGACTGCCCATTGGTCGTGTCCCATCTTACAGACCTATTGGTTGAATGTGTGTCATGGGGTGAGATTCTCCGACCCCCCGCCGGGTTTGGGGTTAGTTTGGGTGAGGGGGTTAGTTTGAGTGAGGGGGTTAGTTTGGGGTTAGTTTGGGTGAGGAGGTTAATTTGGGGTTAGTTTGGGTGAGGGGGGTTAGTTTGGGGTTAGTTTGGGTGAGGGGGGTTAGTTTGGGGTTAGTTTAGGTGAGGGGGTTAGTTTGGGGTTAGTTTGGGTGAGGGGGGTTAGTTTGGGGTTAGTTTGGGTCAGGGGGTTAGTTTGGGGTTAGATTGGGTGAGGGGGGTTAGTTTGGGGTTAGTTTGGGTGAGGGGGTTTAGTTTGGGGTTAGTTTGGGTGAGGGGGGTTAGTTTGGGGTTAGTTTGGGTGAGGGAGGTTAGTTTGGGGTTAGTTTGGGCGAGGGGGTTAGTTTGGGTGAGGGGGGGTTAGTTCGGGTGAGGTGGGTTAGTTTGGGGTTAGTTTGGGTGAAGGGGGTTAGTTTGGGGTTAGTTTGGGGAGGGGGGTTAGTTTGGGGTTAGTTTGGGTGAGGGGGTTAGTTTGGGGTTAGTTTGGGTGAGGGGGTTAGTTTGGGGTTAGTTTGGGTGAGGGGGGTTAGTTTGGGGTTAGTTTGGGTGAGGGGGTTAGTTTGGGGTTAGTTTGGGTGAGGGGGGTCAGTTTGGGGTTAGTTTGGGTTAGGGGGTTAGTTTGGGTGAGAGGGGTTAGTTTGGGGTTAGTTTGGGTGAGGGGGTTAGTTTTGGGTTAGTTTGGGTGAGGGGGGTTAGTTTGGGGGTAGTTTTGGGTGAGGGGGGTTAGTTTGGGGTTAGTTTGGGTGAGGGAGTTAGTTTGGGGTTAGTTTGGGTGAGGGGGTTAGTTTGGGGTTAGTTTGGGTGAGGGGGTTAGTTTGGGGTTAGTTTGGGTGAGGGGGTTAGTTTGTGTGAGGGGGGTTAGTTTGGGGTTAGTTTGGGTGAGGGGGGTTAGTTTGGGGTTAGTTTGGGTGAGGGGGGTTAGTTTGGGGTTAGTTTGGATGAGGGGGGTTAGTTTGGGTGAGGGGGGTTAGTTTGGGGTTAGTTTGGGTGAGGGGGGTTAGTTTAGGGTTAGTTTGGGTGAGGGGGGTTAGTTTGGGGTTAGTTTGGGTGAGGGGGGTTAGTTTGGGGTTAGTTTGGGTGAGGGGGGTTAGTTTGGGGTTAGTTTGGGGTTAGTTTGGGTGAGGGGGATTAGTCTGGGGTTAGTTTGGGTGAGGCGGGTTAGTTTGGGGTTAGTTTGGGTGAGGGGGTGTAGTTTGGGGTTAGTTTGGGTGAGGGGGTTTAGTTTGGGGTTAGTTTGGGTGAGGGGGTTAGTTTGGGGTTGGTATGGGTGAGGGGGTTAGTTTGGGTGAGGGGGGTTAGTTTGGGGTCAGTTTGGGTGAGGGGGTTTACTTTGGGGTTAGTTTGGGTGAGGGGGGTTAGTTTGGGGTTAGTTTGGGTGAGGGGGGTTAGTTTGGGGTTGGTTTGGGCGAGGGGGTTAGTTTGGGTGAGGGGGGTTAGTTTGGGTGAGGTGGGTTAGTTTGGGGTTAGTTTGGGTGAGGAGGGTTAGTTTGGGGTTAGTTTGGGTGAGGGGGGTTAGTTTGGGGTTAGTTTGGGTGAGGGGGGTTAGTTCGGGTGAGGTGGGTTAGTTTGGGGTTAGTTTGGGGAGGGGGTTAGTTTGGGGTTAGTTTGGGTGAGGGGGTTAGTTTGGGGTTAGTTTGGGTGAGGGGGTTAGTTTGGAGTTAGTTTGGGTGAGGGGGGTTAGTTTGGGGTCAGTTTGGGTGAGGTGTGTTAGTTTGGGGTTAGTTTGGGGTTAGTTTGGGTGAGGGGGGTTAGTTTGGGGTTAGTTTGGGTGAGGGGGGTTAGTTTAGGTGAGGGGGCTTAGTTTGGGTGAGGGGGTTAGTGTGGGGTTAGTTTGGGTGAGGGGGGTTAGATTGGGGTTAGTTTGGGTGAGGGGGGTTAGTTTGGGGTTAGTTTGGGTGAGGGGGGTTAGTTTGGGGTTAGTTTTGGGTGAGGGGGGTTAGTTTGGGTGAAGGGGTTAGTTTGGGGTTAGTTTGGGTGAGGGGGTTAGTTTGGTGTTAGTTTGGGAGAGGGGGGTTAGTTTGGGGTTAGTTTGGGTGAGGGGGGTTAGTTTGGGTTTAGTTTGGGTGAGGGGGGTTAGTTTGGGGTTAGTTTGGGTGAGGGGGGTTAGTTTGGGGTTAGTTTGGGTGAGGGGGGTTAGTTTGGGTGAGGGGGGTTAGTTTGGGATTAGTTTGGGTGAGGGGGGTTAGTTTGGGGTTAGTTTGGGTGAGGGGGGTTAGTTTGGGGTTAATTTGGATGAGGTGTGTTAGTTTGGGGTTAGTTTGGGGTTAGTTTGGGTGAGGGGGATTAGTTTGGGGTTAGTTTGGGTGAGGGGTGTTAGTTTGGGTGAGGGGGGTTAGTTTGGGTGAGGGGGTTAGTGTGGGGTTAGTTTGGGTGATGGGGGTTAGATTGGGGTTAGTTTGGGTGAGGGGGGTTAGTTTGGGGTTAGTTTGGGTGAGGGGGGTTAGTTTGGGGTTAGTTTTGGGTGAGGGGGGTTAGTTTGGGTGAGGGGGTTAGTTTGGGGTTAGTTTGGGTGAGGGGGTTAGTTTGGTGTTAGTTTGGGAGAGGGGGGTTAGTTTGGGGTTAGTTTGGGTGAGGGGGGTTAGTTTGGGGTTAGTTTGGGTGAGGGGGGTTAGTTTGGGGTTAGTTTGGGAGAGGGGGGTTAGTTTGGGGTTAGTTTGGGTGAGGGGGGTTAGTTTGGGTGAGGGGGGTTAGTTTGGGGTTAGTTTGGGTGAGGGGGGTTAGTTTGGGGTTAGTTTGGGTGAGGGGGGTTAGTTTGGGGTTAGTTTGGGTGAGGGGGGTTAGTTTGGGGTTAGTTTGGGTGAGGGGGGTTAGTTTAGGGTTAGTTTGGGTGAGGGGGGTTAGTTTGGGGTTAGTTTGGGTGAGGGGGTTAGTTTGGGGTTAGTTTGGGTGAGGGGGGTTAGTTTGGGTGAGGGGGGTTAGTTTGGGGTTAGTTTGGGTGAGGGGGGTTAGTTTGGGTGAGGGGGGTTAGTTTGGGGTTAGTTTGGGTGAGGGGGGTTAGTTTGGGTGAGGGGGGTTAGTTTGGGGTTAGTTTGGGTGAGGGGGATGCTTTTGTTACTTTTTGTCCCCGATTGACAGGTTAAGAATTGAAGTTTCTAAGAGAGAGACACCTTTACTGCCCCCCCCCCACCTCCACTAACCCCCTAGCTTAACCCCCCCCCCACCTCCACTAACCCCCCAGCTCACCCCTCCCCCCCCCACTAACCCCCCAGCTCACCCCCTCCCCCCCCCCCCCCCCCCCCACTAACCCCCCAGCTCAGAGCAGGCACCGTGAGTCTGACACAGACAATGGTGATTTGAATTGTCTTCGAGGATGTTACTCATGCTCATCCTTCGAAGACTCCTCATCCTCAATCTGCATTGTCCAATCATCTCTCTGTATGCTCCCTTTCCGTGGCTGCTTTTTAAACACATTAAATTGGCACTCTGTCACTCACAGCAGGAGCTGGTGCGAGGAGGAGGGAAACCCAATGGGGCACATTGCCCAGGTATCACCCAGGTATCACATCAAGGGACATTGTTAAATAATCAGAGGAAGTGAGAAAAATAGACTGACACTGGGAATGAATGTGATATTTAATGAGAACGGCGAGTGCTCCCAATCACAGGATCGGTAATAGATACAGATTCATTTCAGCACAGGAGAAGAACAATCAATAATTGTATAAATATTCTACATTTAAATACATTCGCTGAAATACATTTACCCTCCATTGTAACATGTGACCATTGCTGCCAAGGTCAGAGTTTATAACCTGTCCCTAATTGCCCTCGAGAAGCTGGTGGGGTTCCCAGGAATCTGCTGCTCCTGGTTCACCATTCCACCAGATCGTGGCTGATCTCTATCTTAACTCCAATTATCTGCCTCAGTGACCCTTCCGCAACAAAAATTTCCAATCGACCCTGTCCAATCTTTGCATCATCTTTAACCCCTCGTATAGATCATTCCCCAATCTTCTAAATGGAAGGGAATACAAGTGTGGTCTATACAACCTGTCCACGTAATTTAACCCTTGTGTGCCTGGTCAATCAAAGCCACTTCCCGCCCAAGACTAATATCCCCTTCCTGAGGAGTGAGGACCACAGCTGAACCCAGTACTTCAGATGTGACCCTGCTCCAGATGTGACCCTGCTCCAGATGTGACCCTGCTCCGGATGTGGCACTGCTCCGGATGTGGCACTGCTCCAGATGTGATCCTGCTCCAGATGTGACCCTGCTCCAGATGTGACACCGGAGGGTCAGTCTGGGGTTTGTGCTCAAGTCTCTGGATTGGCCCCTGAGCCCAATACCTTTGAGAGTCACAGAATCATATAGTCATGACAACACAAAGGAGTTCACCCTGAGCAAAGCTCCCTATCCCATATCCACTGTTGGAGGGCATTTTCTGATACTGGACTATGACATAAATTATAGGTGGCTCTGTAACTACATTTGTGCTCCTATATTACTTTTGAATAGTTCTGATGAGACAAAAGGTACTCATTGGCTTAGATGCCTGTTTAGAACAGGCAATTTGTAGTAATAGATAGTGTATACACAATGCTGTTAATATCAGAAAGGACACAAAATGGCTGTCAGCTATTCTGTGATACTAATGACACAAAATGGCTGAACAAGCCACATTCCCTGTAAACTGTCTCATGAGAACCAACCGTGGGTATGTATAGGGAGTATCCCAACAGCCGCTGATAACAGCTTCACAGAACAAGACTTGCAATGTATACTTGATAAGTTCAAGGTCTACAGCTGTAGAAAGGACACATTATTCTGTTAGTTTTGAATGACTTCTGTATGAAGTTAGGGGCGGGTAAGACGGCAGGATATTTCGTGCCCGTCGACCTTCACCTTTGTCCAAGCGGTCGCGAGGTTGTGCGATCGAGACCGGTCAATCGTGACCGAGGCGAGACGCGGCTGATCCCGACGGGCAGGGGTCCTGAGATGGGTAAGATGGTGGCGCCCACGGGCCGCACGTGTCCTGGGGCAGGCAAGATGGCGGCGCCCATTGGTTCTGAGGCAAGCAAGATGGCAGCGCCCACGGGCCGCACGTGTTGTGAGGGGAGCAAGATGGCGGCGCCAGCGGGCCACACATGGTCTGAGGAGAGGAAGATGGCGGCCTCCACTGGCCGCATGTGGGGGGGGTGCCGGGACAATAGCGGCAATTGAGCGGGCCTGGCACACAGCAGCAAAATGTCCCTTCTTGCCGCAGGCCTTGCAGAGTTCGCTCCGCGCCGGGCAGCGCTGCTGGGGGTGTTTTGTCTCTCCGCAGAAGTAGCACTTGGGTCCCCCGGGGTGGGTTGGCTGCCGCGCAGCGCAGGCGTGGGGTTGGCTGGGGGCGATCACTGATGGGGTCCACGATGGGGTGGCCGCTGGCGGGGTCCACGATGCACAGGGGGGGTGGGCCGTGCGGTCGGGGGCATAGGCCTGGACGTTGCATGAGGCGACCGTGAGCGAGAGCGCTAGTTTCTTGGTCGCTGCGAGGTCAAGCTTGGCCCCTTCTAAGAGGCGCTGGTGGATGTAGGCCGACCCTATGCCCGTAACAAACGCGTCTCTCATTAGCAGGTTTGAATGTTCAGTGGCCGAAACGGCAGTCACAGTCTCTCACCAGGGCGAGCAGGGCACGCCAGGAATCTTCCACAGACTCACCGGGGAGTTGATGCCGCGTGGACAGGAGATGCCTGGCGTAGATCTTGTTGGTCTGCTGAGCGTAATTCTCCTTCAGTAGCACCATGGCCTCTGCGGAGGTCGGCGAGTCCTGGACGAGGGGAAAAACGTTGGAGCTCAGCCGCGTGTACAGAATCTGGAGCTTCTGTGCTTCTGAGGTTGGGTCTGTCACAGACCCGATGTAAGCTTCAAAGCGAGCTAGCCAATGTGCGAAGTCCTGTTTGGCGTTGTCTGCTTGAGGATGCAGCTGCAGGCGATCCGGCTCGATGCGGAGGTCCATCTCTGAAAAATCTCTGTGTAATAAATTGATGCGCTATCAATTATGCCGAATGAGAATAGAATGTAATCGAGGCTTTATTACACAGAGATGTGTGGCCTCCTACAACAGCTTACAAAATGGCTGCTGTATGGAGAGCCCACACATTTATACTCCGCCTCCTGGGTGGAGCCAGCAGGCAGGGATCTACCCCCATACCTGTAGTACAGGGGCCTTACCGTAATACCCACATATACAATATAATACAACAGTGGTGACTACCACAGGCAGCACCCACTTCAATCATTTTTGTGATAACTGGGATGCTAAGAAAATTGATTGACTGTATGTAATAAAGTGTGACGCGAATATAGTTGCTTGATTGTATGTAAATAAGAATCCGCCCCTTGAATCTGTATATTAACCCATGTGAGCCTTAGCTCAAATGAGAAAGGGTGCTGTCAGTAGGCTGTGGAGCCTCAGGCCTTTCCTCCCAGAAATCTGACAAATAAAATGCTTTTTTTAAACTTATACTCAGGCCTTTGTGTGAATATTTTCACCTCTAACATCCACTTCCTCACAAAGCCTGGCCTCCTCAACAGCACCTTCCAAACCACAACCACTACCATCTAGAAGGACAAGGGCAGCAGATACCTGGGAACCCCTCCAAGTCACCCACCACCCCGACTTGGAAATATATCGGCCGTTCCTGCACTGTCGCTGGGGCAACATCCTGGAACTCCCTCCCTAACAGCACAGTGGGTGTACCTACACCACAGGGACTGCAGCGGTTCAAGAAGGCAGCTCACCCCCATCTTCTGAAGGGCAATTAGGGATGGGTAATAAATGCTGATATAGACAATCACGCCCACATCCGTGAATGAATAAAATAACTGATGGCTCCTGACCCAGAAGAAGTTACTCACGGAGTAGTTATGACCGAGGTAAGAGGTTATGTTGCCGTATTGAAAGATTATCCCAAACAAAGTCCCACTTTCCACCCCTGCCCACCAAGCGTGAGTCTCACTATTCAATCAGAGTGCATGAGCCAGTGCAGAACTCTCTCAGTATCAGCTGCCAGACTCCACAGGAACCAATTCAGCATCCTCTGGGTCATTGTGAATGCAATTCCCCCGGACACAACGGAGCCAACAATGGGGACACCACGCAGTAAATATTCGCCTGCCATTAATCCCATGCCGGGGCTGGCGGACAGGAGCTTGTAAAGAAGGGATCGGTTTAGATCTGTCGATTGGGGCGAAGTGATTTGAGTCTTCAATTCTTCCACAGGCTTCGCAATCTCAACAGACATTCGCGTGAGAGATTCCTCATCAAGCCCAAAGCTCTGATAGTAAAAGGGCAGGTTCCTGAGTAATATCCCGCTATCACACGCAAAGCCTAACCCTGGGATGGGCACAGCTGCTGCTGCTGATGATAACAGTGCTAACTTCCAAACCTCGCTGCTCAGAGCAGTCTTCTTCCTCTGAATGATTTCGAAACAGGGATCGCGGATAGATCTCAGGAATGCCCGTTTCCGGTGTATGGGGAATTCCCTTGCCAAAGTCTCCCGGAGATGGCTAGAGTCATAACTGTTGAAATCCAGGGAGGTGACAAGGAATGCCTGTGGGGATTTCACACCTTGTTCCCCTAAGTATCTCAGTGAATCCTCCCTGATCACTGCCAGCACTTCTTCCTGGTTGAAGTGCGTTCTCCGCCGTGATGCTTCAATGTCACTGTCAATCTTGGTGCGGACAAAGTAGAAACGTCTGCCACTCTCGCCAATCCATTTTGCCAGCTGAGCATGATTCTCCTTAAAGCGTTCCGAAGCGGCGATGATGAAGAAGTCATACCTGCTGAAACCCACCAGTTCCCTGTAGTTCCCTAATTGAAAGTTTGGAGTCCCTAATCCTGGAAGGTCCCAGATTTGCACATTAGTCAATGCCGGATGTGGATAGCTGGTCGGTATCATTGTGGTTTCTGTAACCCCGATGGGAGCAGCTCCGGGTTCGTCGTGGGCCACCCCTCGTATGGCATTGACCAGCGAGGATTTTCCACAGCCAGCTTCACCAGTAACCCCGATGTGAATGGGGATGCCCTCCAGATTCTGCTGCAGTTCGAAAAGTTTCGAGACAAGAGCCGGGAGTCCTCCTGAATCAAAAGCAACGTTCATTTCTTCCTGCTGCTTTTTGCCAACACGCTCAATTATTTCACATCTGAAAATGTAAAGACACAGATAATAAATATCAGGAACATGTCAACTGAGAACCTGCTAATAAAATCCTACACAATAGCAAGAAACCACACCAAACTGACACTCTGACAGTGCGGCACTCCCTCAGTACTGACCCTCTGACAGTGCGGCACTCCCTCAGTACTGACACTCTGACAGTGCAGCACTCCCTCAGTACTGATCCTCTGACAGTGCGGCACTCCCTCACTACTGATCCTCTGACAGTGCGGCACTCCCTCACTACTGATCCTCTGACAGTGCGGCACTCCCTCACTACTGACCCTCTGACAGTGCAGCACTCCCTCAGTACTGATCCTCTGACAGTGCAGCGCTCCCTCAGTACTGACCCTCTGACAGTGCAGCACTCCCTCAGTACTGACCCTCTGACAGTGCGGCACTCCCTCAGTACTGACCCTCTGACAGTGCGGCACTCCCTCAGAACTCACCCTCTGACAGTGCAGCACTCCCTCAGTACTGACCCTCTGACAGTGCAGCACTCCCTCAGCACTGACCCTCTGACAGTGCAGCACTCCCTCAGTACTGACCCACTGACAGTGCTGCACTCCCTCAGTACTGACCCTCTGACAGTGCAGCACTCCCTCAGTACTGACCCTCACACAGTGCAGCACTCCCTCAGTACTGACCCTCTGACAGTGCAGCACTCCCTCAGTACTGACCCTCTGACAGTGCTGCACTCCCTCAGTACTGACCCTCTGACAGTGCAGCACTCCCTCAGTACTGACCCTCTGACAGTGCGGCACTCCCTCAGTACTGACCCTCTGACAGTGCAGCACTCCCTCAATACTGACCCTCTGACAGTGCAGCACTCCCTCAGTACTGACCCTCTGACAGTGCAGCACTCCCTCAGTACTGACCCTCTGACAGTGCAGCACTCCCTCACTACTGACCCTCTGACAGTGCGGTGCTCCCTCAGTACTGACCCTCTGACAGTGCGGTGCTCCCTCAGTCCTGATCCTCTGACAGTGCGGCACTCCCTCACTACTGACCCTCTGACAGTGCAGCACTCCCTCAGTACTGACCCTCTGACAGTGCGGTGCTCCCTCAGTGCTGATCCTCTGACAGTGCGGCACTCCCTCACTACTGACCCTCTGACTGTGCAGCACTCCCTCAGTACTGACCCACTGACAGTGCGGTGCTCCCTCAGTGCTGATCCTCTGACAGTGCGGCACTCCCTCACTACTGACCCTCTGACTGTGCAGCACTCCCTCAGTACTGACCCTCTGACAGTGCAGCACTCCCTCAGTACTAACCCTCTGACCGTGCGGCACTCTCTCAGTACTGACCCTCTGACAGTGCAGCACTCCCTCAGTACTGACCCTCTGACAGTGCGGCACTTCCTCAGTACTGACCTTCTGACAGTGCGGGACTCCCTCAGTACTGACCCTCTGACAGTGCAGCACTCCCTCAGTACTGATCCTCTGACAGTGCAGCACTCCCTCAGTACTTGGTTTGCACTGAGTGCTGAATTTGGTGCATTTGAGTGCGATAGTGAGAGTTTGGTGACCGAGGGAGTTAGGTGAGGAGGGAGTAAGGTGCTCCTTTCATTTTGTTTCCGACATTTCCGCAAAGAGTGCGAAGAGAGCCAGGAGTTTACAGAAAGCGTAGCTGACTGGGAGCAGAGTCGGAGGGCGGAGATCTAGTTAGTCCACACGGCAGCTATATTCTGTAAGGTAAGAGGGGATGGAGGCTAGGCCAGTTACATGCTCCTCCTGTAGGATGTGGGTGGTGAGGGATACCACCGGTGTCCCCACTGACGATACCTGCGGGAAGTGCACCCAACTTCAGCTCCTCAAAGACCGTGTTAGGGAACTGGAGCTGAAGCTGGATGAACTTCGGATCATCCGGGAGGCAGAGGGGGTGATTGAGAAGAGTTACAGGGAGGTAACCACACCCAAGGTACAGGACAAGAATAGCTGGGTTACAGTCAGGGGGAAAAAAACAAACAGGCAGAAAGTGCAGGGATCCCTCGTGGCCGTTCCCCTTCAAAACAAGTATACCCTTTTGGATGCTGTTGGGGGGATGACCTACCGGGGGGAGGCCCTAGCGGCCAGGTCTCTGGCACTGAGTCTGGCTCTGGGGCTCAGAAGGGAAGGGGGGAGAATAGAAAAGCAATAGTTGTAGGAGATTCAATGGTTAGGGGAATAGATAGGAGATTCTGTGGTCGCGACCGAGACTCCCGGAAGGTATGTTGCCTCCCGGGTGCCAGGGCCAGGGATGTCTCGGATCGTGTCTTCAGGATCCTTAAGGGGGAGGGGGAGCAGCCAGAAGTTGTGGTGCACATTGGTACCAACGACATAGGTGGGAAAAGGGGTGTGGAGGTAATAAACAAGTTTTGGGAGTTAGGCTGGAAGTTAAAAGCCAGGACAGACAGAGTTGTCATCTCTGGTTTGTTGCCGGTGCCACGTGATAGCGAGGCTAGGAATAGGGAGAGAGTGCAGCTGAACACGTGGCTGCAGGAATGGTGTAGGAGGGAGGGCTTCAGGTATTTGGATAATTGGAGCGCATTCTGGGGAAGGTGGGACCTGTACAAGCAGGACAGGGTGCATCTGAACCAGAGGGGCACCAATATCCTGGGAGGGAGGTTTTCTAGTACTCTTCGGGAGGGTTTAAACTAATTTGGCAGGGGAATGGGAACCGGATTTGTAGTCCAGCAACTAAGGTAGCCGATATTCAGGACGCCAAAGCGTGTAGTGAGGCAGTGGGGAAGGGAACACTGACAAAGGAGAGTACTTGCAGGCACGGAGATGGGTTGAAGTGTGTATACTTCAACGCAAGAAGCATCAGGAATAAGGTGGGTGAACTTAAGGCATGGATCGGTACTTGGGACTACGATGTGGTGGCCATCACGGAAACTTGGATAGAAGAGGGGCAGAAATGGTTGTTGGAGGTCCCTGGTTATAGATGTTTCAATAAGATTAGGGAGGGTGGTAAAAGAGGTGGGGGGGTGGCATTATTAATTAGAGATAGTATAACAGCTGCAGAAAGGCAGTTCGAGGAGTATCACCCTATTGAGATAGTATGGGTTGAAGTCAGAAATAGGAAAGGAGCAGTCACCTTGTTAGGAGTTTTCTATAGGCCCCCCAATAGTAGCAGAGATGTGGAGGAACAGATTGGGAAACAGATTTTGGAAAGGTGCAGAAGTCATAGGGTAGTAGTCATGGGCGACTTTAACTTCCCAAATATTGAGTGGAAACTCTTTAGATCAAATAGTTTGGATGGGGTGGTGTTTGTGCAGTGTGTCCAGGAAGCTTTCCTAACACAGTATGTAGATTGTCCGACCAGAGGAGGGGCAATATTGGATTTAGTACTGGGTAATCAACCAGGGCAAGTGATAGATTTGTTAGTGGGGAAGCATTTTGGAGATAGTGACCACAATTCTGTGGCTTTCACTTTAGTAATGGAGAGGGATAGGTACGTGCAACAGGGCAAGGTTTACAATTGGGGGAAGGGTAAATACGATGTTGTCAGACAAGAATTGAAGTGCATAAGTTGGGAACATAGGCTGGCAGGGAAGGACACAAGTGAAATGTGGAACTTGTTCAAGGAACAGGTGCTACGTGTCCTTGATATGTATGTCCCTGTCAGGCAGGGAAGAGATGGTCGAGTGAGGGAACCATGGTTGACAAGAGAGGTTGAATGTCTTGTTAAGAGGAAAAAGGTGACTTATGTAAGGCTGAGGAAACAAGATTCAGACAGGGCATTGGAGGGATACAAGATAGCCAGAAGGGAACTGAAGAAAGGGATTAGGAGAGCTAAGAGAGGGCATGAACAAGCTTTGGCGGGTAGGATCAAGGAAAACCCCAAGGCCTTTTACACATATGTGAGAAATATGAGAATGACTAGAGCGAGGGTAGGTCCGATCAAGGACAGTAGCGGGAGATTGTGTATTGAGTCTGAAGAGATAGGAGAGGTCTTGAACGAGTACTTTTCTTCTGTATTTACAAATGAGAGGGGCGATATTGTTGGAGAGGACAGTGTGAAACAGATTGGTAAGCTCGAGGAAATACTTGTTAGGAAGGAAGATGTGTTGGGCATTTTGAAAAACTTGAGGATAGACAAGTCCCCAGGGCCTGACGGGATATATCCAAGGATTCTATGGGAAGCAAGAGATGAAATTGCAGAGCCGTTGGCAATGATCTTTTCGTCCTCACTGTCAACAGGGGTGGTACCAGGGGATTGGAGAGTGGCGAATGTCGTGCCCCTGTTCAAAAAAGGAACTAGGGATAACCCTGGGAATTACAGGCCGGTTAGTCTTACTTCGGTGGTAGGCAAAGTAATGGAAAGGGTACTGAAGGATAGGATTTCTGAGCATCTGGAAAGACACTGCTTGATTAGGGATAGTCAGCACGGATTTGTGAGGGGTAGGTCTTGCCTTACAAGTCTTATTGAATTCTTTGAGGAGGTGACCAAGCATGTGGATGAAGGTAAAGCAGTGGATGTAGTGTACATGGATTTTAGTAAGGCATTTGATAAAGTTCCCCATGGTAGGCTTATGCAGAAAGTAAGGAGGCATGGGATAGTGGGAAATTTGGCCAGTTGGATAACAAACTGGCTAACCGATAGAAGTCAGAGAGTGGTGGTGGATGGCAAATATTCAGCCTGGATCCCAGTTACCAGTTGCGTACCGCAGGGATCAGTTCTGGGTCCTCTGCTGTTTGTGATTTTCATTAATGACTTGGATGAGGGAGTTGAAGGGTGGGTCAGTAAATTTGCAGACGATACGAAGATTGGTGGAGTTGTGGATAGTAAGGAGGGCTGTTGTCGGCTGCAAAGAGATATAGATAGGATGCAGAGCTGGGCTGAGAAGTGGCAGATGGAGTTTAACCCTGAAAAGTGTGAGGTTGTCCATTTTGGAAGGACAAATATGAATGCGGAATACAGGGTTAACGGTAGAGTTCTTGGCAATGTGGAGGAGCAGAGAGATCTTGGGGTCTATGTTCATACATCTTTGAAAGTTGCCACTCAAGTGGATAGAGCTGTGAAGAAGGCCTATGGTGTGCTCGCGTTCATTAACAGAGGGATTGAATTTAACAGCCGTGAGGTGATGATGCAGCTGTACAAAACTTTGGTAAGGCCACATTTGGAGTACTGTGTACAGTTCTGGTCGCCTCATTTTAGGAAGGATGTGGAAGCTTTGGAAAAGGTGCAAAGAAGATTTACCAGGATGTTGCCTGGAATGCAGAGTAGGTCTTACGAGGAAAGGTTGAAGGTGCTAGGCCTTTTCTCATTAGAACGGAGAAGGATGAGGGGCGACTTGATCGAGGTTTATAAGATGATCAGGGGAATAGATAGAGTAGTCAGTCAGAGACTTTTTCCCCGGGTCTAACAAACCATTACAAGGGGACATAAATTTAAGGTGAAAGGTGGAAGATATAGGAGGGATATCAGAGGTAGGTTCTTTACCCAGAGAGTAGTGGGGGCATGGAATGCACTGCCTGTGGAAGTAGTTGAGTCGGAAACATTAGGGACCTTCAAGCAGCTATTGGATAGGTACATGGATTACGGTAAAATGATATAGTGTAGATTTATTTGTTCTCAAGGGCAGCACGGTAGCATTGTGGATAGCACAATTGCTTCACAGCTCCAGGGTCCCAGGTTTGATTCCGGCTTGGGTCACTGTCTGTGCGGAGTCTGCACGTCCTCCCTGTGTCTGCGTGGGTTTCCTCCGGGTGCTCCGGTTTCCTCCCACAGTCCAAAGATGTGCGGGTTAGGTGAATTGGCCAATGATAAATTGCCCTTAATGTCCAAATTGCCCTTGGTGTTGGGTGGAGGTGTTGAGTTTGGGTAGGGTGCTCTTTCCAAGAGCCAGTGCAGACTCAAAGGGCCGAATGGCCTCCTTCTGCACTGTAAATTCAATGATAATCTATGATTAATCTAGGACAAAGGTTCGGCACAACATCGTGGGCCGAAGGGCCTGTTCTGTGCTGTATTTTCTATGTTCTATGTTCTATGTACTGACCCTCTGACAGTGTGGCACTCCCTCAGTACTGACCCTCTGACAGTGCGGCACTCCCTCAGTACTGACCCCCTGACAGTGCGGCACTCCCTCAGTCCTGACCCTCTGACAGTGCGGCGCTCCCTCAGTACTGACCCTCCGACAGTGTGGCGCTCCCTCAGTACTGACCCTCTGACAGGGCGGCGCTCCCTCAGTACTGACCCTCTGACAATGCAGCACTCCCTCAGTACTGACCCTCTGACAGTGCGGCACTCCCTCAGTACTGACCCTCTGACAGTGCAGCACTCCCTCAGTACTGACCCTCTGACAGTGCGGCGCTCCCTCAGTACTGCACGAAGAGTGTGTGTGTGGAGTATGTGCTCAAGAGAATTGACAAACATGGAAAACAGGAGCAGGATGGGGCCCTTGCAGCCGGCTCCACTATGCAAGATGAATATGGCTGACCCTCTATCTCGACACCATCCTCCCGCTCGCTCCCCATACCCCTCCACACCTTTAGAGTCTAGAAATGTGCAGGTTAGGTGGATTGGCCATGATAAAATTGCCCTTATTGTCCAAAATTGCCCTTAGTGTTGGGTGGGGTTACTGGGTTATGGGGATAGGGTGGAGATGTTGACCTTGGGTAGGGTGCTCTTTCAAGAGCCAGTGCAGACTCGATGGGCCGAATGGCCTCCTTCTGCACTGTAAATTCTGTGATCTATGATCTATGAAATCTAATTCCTTCTTGAATACATACAGGGACTTGCCTCCAGAACCTTCTGTGGTAGAGAATTCACTACCCTCTGAGTGAAGAGGTGCCTACCCCGTATCCTGAGACTGTGACCCCTTGTTCTAGACCCCCCAGCCCAGAGGAAACAGCGTCCCAACATCAGTCTGCCCAGCCTGCCAGAATTCTATACGTGTCAATTAGACCCCCTCTCATTCTTCTAAACTCCAGTGAAGACAGGCCCAGTCGAGCCAATCTCTCCACATATGACAATCCGGCCATCCCAGAATTCAGTCTGGTGAACGTTCGCTGAACTCCCTCTGTGACAAGTATATCCTTTCTTAGATAAGGAGACCAAAGTTAGACACAATACTCCAGCTGTGGTCTCACCAAGGCCCTGTGCAGTGGCAGAACAAAGAAAAGTACAGCACAGGAACAGGCCCTTCGGCCCTCCAAGCCAGTACCGATCATGCTGCCCTAACTAAAAACAAAACCGCCTGCCCCTACTCGGTCCATATCCCTCAATTTACTCCCTATTCATGTATCCATCCACATGCCTCTTAAATATTGCTAATAAGACCATAAGACACAGGAGCAGAATTAGGCCACTCGGCCCATCGAGTCTGCTCCGCTATTCAATCATGGCTGATATTTTTCCCATCCCCATTCTCCCCATAACCCCTGACCCCCTTATTAATCAAGAACCTATCTATCTCTGTCTTAATGACACTCAGTGATTTGGCCTCCACAGCCTTCTGCGGCAAAGAGTTCCACAGGTTCACCACCCTCTGGCTGAAGAAATTCCTCCTCATCTCTGTTTTAAAGGATCGTCCCTTTAGTTTGGGGTTGTGTCCTCTGCTTCTAGTTTTTCCTACAAGAGGAAACATCCTCTCCACGTCCACTCTATCCAGGCCTCGCAGTATCCTGTAAGTTTCAATAAGATCCCCCCTCATCCTTCTAAACTCCAACGAGTACAGACCCAGAGTCCTCAAACGTTCCTCATACGACAAGCTCTTCATTCCAGGGATCATTCTTGTGAACTTCCTCTGGACCCTTTCCAAGGCCAGCACATCCTTCCTTAGATACAGGGCCCAAAACTGCTCACAATACTCCAAATGGGGTCTGACCAGAGCCTTACACAGCCTCAGAAATACCTCCCTGGTCTTGTATTCTAGCCCTCTTGACATGAGTGCTAACATTGCATTCGCCTTCCTAACTGCCGACTGAACCTGCACGTTAACCTTAAGAGAATCGTGAACAAGGACTCCCAAGTCCCTTTGTGCTTCTGATTTCCTAAGCATTTCCACATTTAGAAAATAGTCTGTGCCTAAATTCCTCCTTCCAAAGTGCATAACCTCACACTTTTCCACATTGTATTCCATCTGCCACTTCATTCCCCACTCTCCTAGCTTGTCCAAGTCCTCCTGAAGCCCCCCCTGCTTCCTCAATACTACCTGTCCCTCTACAGATCTTTGTATCATCTGCAAACTTAGCAACAGTGCCTTCAGTTCCTCCTTCCAGGTCATTAATGTGTATTGTGAAAGGTTGTGGTCCCAGCGCCGACCCGAGGCACACCACTAGTCACCGGCTGCCATCCTGAAAAATACTTCTTTATTCCCGCCTCGTTCCACCACATCCTCTGTCAGTGCGTTCCAGAAAAGGAGATAAGTCAAGTAAGGGACATGTCGGAGATGAACCATGTGAAGGTGATAGAGGAGTGGACATTAGAAACAAAATTAATAAATGTTTGCAGGTCCAGAAGGGTACAGGAAGGAGCACCGAAACGGTCGTCGATGTAACCGATAAGAGTTGTGGGATGGGGCCAGAGTAGAACAGAGATTGTTCCCCATTCTCCATAAAGAAACTTGATCGAGTCTATTGAGGAGGTGACAAAGATGATTGCTGAGGGGAGGGCGATGGATGTTGTTTACATGGACTTCAGTAAAGCCTTTGACAAGGTCCCTCATGGTGGACTGGTACAAAAGGTGAAGTCACACAGGATCAGAGGTGAGGAGTTAAGATGGATACAGAACTGGCTCGGTCACAGAAGGCAGAGGGTAGCAGTAGAAGAGTGTTTTTCTGAATGGAAGGTTGTGACTAGTGGTGTTCCACAGGGATCTGTGCTGGGGCCTCTGTTGTTTGTAGTGTACATAAACGTTTTGGAGGGAAATGTCGCCAGTCTGATTAGTAAGTTTGCGGATGACACCAAGGTTGGCGGATTTTGCAAGGGCCACGAAGAATCCAGCACGAGTTTTAAGGATACAAAGTAATAACATTTATTTACTATAACATATATACATAACAGTAGCAGTAACTTCCCTTGCTGCACACTCCTTCCTCCTGGTTCCTGAACTGGCCAGCATATTTATACTAGGAGTTTACTAGTGGTTTCTCCGCCCCCCCTCATTGGGGAAGCTCATACTCCCACAGGATTGTGGGATTGTCATTAGTCCCCAGCCAATGGTAAGTAGGCAGGTTATAACATCCCTGCCCCCCAAAGTCCAAGGAATCCACCGAAGACCCTGGAGAAGGAGGGCGTCGGACTCGTTTGGCCGCAGGCCGGACGCCATTTGCACGCGGCGCTGGATCAGGCGGTGTGTAACGAGACGGAGACCGGCGCTTCTGTGATGAACGGCGTGGTTGTACATCCACGGCCCGTGGACCCGAGGATTCCCCCTCTGATGCATCCTGTGTCTCCATCTCGGAGTCAGAGTCTGCTGCCTCCGTCATGTCAGCGTCTCTATCTCCATTCGGTCCCGTAACGACCTGCGCAGGCTTCGAGTGAGGCACCAGTGGAAGATTGTGAGGACTACCTTCCCTTGTCTCTGGTCTCTGCGGCTGTTGAAATGAGCTCCGGGGGCTGGGGATATTTTGAGGGGATGGTCTTCTGGACCGAACGTGGTCTACATGTTTGCGCTGGAGACGACCCTGGGCTTGCACTTGGTAAGATATAGGGCCCGTTTGGCGAAAGATTACACCAGGAACCCATTGGGCACCACCAGCAAAATTCCGAACGAATACTGGGTCACCGGGCGCAAACTGCCGAATCGGCCGATGCCGAGAAAATCCCTGTCCCTGCCGTTCTTGTGTGCGGCGTACGTTTGCGTCAATGTCCGGGAAAACCATACTAAGGCGGGTGCGAAGTCTCCGGCCCATTAGGAGTTCTGCGGGAGCTACCCCAGTCACTGCATGGGGGGTGGTCCTGTACGTAAACAAAAAGCGAGCCAGTCTCGTGTCCATTGATCCGGAAGACTGCTTCTTTAGGCCTCTTTTGAATGTCTGCACTGCGCGCTCTGCCAACCCATTTGAAGCGGGTGGTAAGGGGCAGTGCGGATATGGCGGATGCCGTTCATCTTCATGAACCTAGCAAACTCCTCACTCGTGAATGGAGTGCCGTTATCCGTGACCAGCACCTCGGGGAGGCCATGCGTACTAAACGATAAACGCATCTTTTCAATTGTTGCGCAGGACGTTGTCCCCGCATCTTATGCACCTCCAGCCATTTGGACTGGGCATCAATTAGTAGAAGGAACATGGATCCTTGAAAAGGACCTGCGAAATCCGCATGCAAGCGTGCCCAAGGCCGCCCTGGCCATTCCCAGTGATGTAGGGCGCTGCCGGCGGAAGCTTCTGATGCTCCTGGCAAATGGAGCAGTTTTGGGCCACCTTCTCAATGTCGGTGTCGAGGCCTGGCCACCAGACATAACTCCGGGCCAACATTTTCATTTTGGTCACGCCCGGATGCCCATTGTGCAAGTCTGATAGTATCAGCTCCTGGCCTTTTTCCAGGACAATCACACGCGTCCCCCACAAGAGGATGCCGTCTTCCACGCTGAATTCTGACAGCTTGGAGGAAAATGCCCGCAACTCGCCTGGGAGCTGTCTGTGCTGCCCACCATACAGGACTATGTGCCGAACCTTTGACAGGACTGGATCCGTCTGGGTCCACTCACGGACCTGTGATGCCGTGACAGGCAAGGTGTCCATAAAATTTAGGGTTGCAACCACCTCACCGGTCGTGGAGGTCGACATGGGGCCGGTCGATAAAGGCAATCGGCTCAGTGCGTCGGCATTTGCTATCTGCGTACCTGGTTTGTGCTCCAGAGAATACTCGTATGCAGCAAGCAACAAAGCCCAGCGCTGGATCCGTGCAGAGGCAATGGCCGGTATTGGCTTATCCTCTCTGAAAAGTCCCAGCTGGGGCTTATGATCAGTCACGATAGTGAAATGGCGGCCGTACATGTACTGGTGGAAGCGTTTCTCCGCAAAAACCACTGCCAGGCCCTCCTTCTCGATCTGCGCGTACTTTTTCTCCGCTGCAGTCAATGTGCGGGAGGCGAAAGCTATCGGTCGCTCGGCCCCGTTCTCCATCTTGTGGGACAGGACGGCCCCAATACCATACGGGGATGCATCACATGTGACGAGCAAAGGCTTTCCAGGATCATAGTGGGTTAGTAACCCAGACGACGACAATTGTTGCTTTACCCGCCGGAAAGCGGTTTCTTGCGGCTGACCCCAAACCCAGGTGTGATTTTTCTTTAGCAGCAGGTGCAAGGGGGCCAGCGTAGTTGCCAGATTGGGGAGGAACTTCCCGTAATAGTTTACGAGACCGAGAAAAGAACGAAGATGCGAAGTGTCAGTCGGGGCGGGGGCATATTGAATTGCACGCACCTTCTCTGCGACGGGGTGCAGACCTTCGTGGTCCACCCGATAACCTAGGTAGACTACTTCCTTTGCCTGAAATACGCACTTTGTGCGACGTAAACGGACTCCAGCCTCCGAAAGGCGTCTAAGGACAGCCTCCAGATTTTCCAAATGTTCCTGCTCTGACGTCCCTGTAATCAAAACGTCATCTAAGTAGACAGCCACACGTGGTAAACCTCTCAAAATGCCTTCTGTAACACGTTGAAAAATTGCGCAGGCAGAGGATACTCCAAAGGGCAACCGTGTATATTCATACAGGCCCCGGTGTGTATTAATCGTTACATATGGTCGGGAGGCAGGGTCCAGCTCCAACTGCAGGTAGGCGTGACTCATATCTAATTTTGTGAACGAGAGTCCACCTGCAAGTTTCGCGTAGAGATCCTCTATGCGAGGCATTGGATATCGGTCGAGTCGGGAAACTGTATTCACTGTAAGTTTATAGTCGCCACACAAGCGAACTGTGGCATCTGGCTTCATTACAGGTACAATTGGTGCTGCCCAGTCAGCAAAACGGACGGGCCTGATAATACCCAAACTCTCCAAACGAGTGAGCTCCCCTTCTACCTTCTCGAGCAAGGCGTAAGGCACTGGGCGCACCCGGAAATAGCGCGGCGTGGCTCCTGGTTCAACTTGGATATGGGCTACGGCCCCTTTTATTTTCCACAAACCAGGCTGGAATACATCTGGGTATCGTCCTAGCACCTCAGTCAACCCTTCAGAAACTGTTTGGAGGATGTGCTGCCATTGCAACCGCAAATGGCGCAACCAGTCCCGACCCAAGTGGGCCCATGGCCGCGCACCACGATAAGTGGGAAACGCCCCTCCTGGCGTCCATAAACAACAGGGGTCATCGTAGTTCCTGCAATGTCCAGTGGTTCCCCCATGTAGGTGGCCAACCTGGCCTGTGAGTCAGTTAATGTAAGGGTCTGTATACCCTGCTTGATGCGGTCGAATGTCCTCTGTGCGATCACGGAGACCGCTGCGCCAGTATCCAACTCCATCTCAAGCGGGTGGCCATTGACCCGTACTGTCACCTTAATGGGGGCCACACGGGGAGCTGCCACACAATGCAGCTGCAGGCAGTCGTCCTCCGTCTCCACGTCCTCAGGAGTAGTCGCCGCAGGTTCATCCACATGGAAGGTACGGCCTCTGGGCTGGTCCCAGTTACGGCCCCTGGGCTGGTCCCAGTTTTGGTCGGAATGACGGCGCCTCTGGCGTCCCCAGGACCGCCGTCCGCAACGGGGTCGGCGCCTACAAGTCTGACACGGACATGGCTCCTCATCCATTGGCTCTGGAGAAGGCTCCCTTCGGGGAGGAATGTCCGGTGGCCACTGGCGTCGGTCAGGACGTTGCCTCGCCCAAGGTACCGCAGGAGTGCGGGGGGACGTTTTTGGATGGAAAGGGTTGCGCCCCAAGGCATGTACTTCCATTCCCTGCAGCTCCTGTACTCCTCGCTCTGCGCTCTCTCGGGACAAGACTATTTGAATGGCCTGTTGAAAAGTCAATGTTGGCTCCGCTAACAACTTTCTCTGGGTGGCTGCATTGTTAATACCGCAAACGAAACGGTCGCGTAACATTTCTGACAAGGTCTCACCATAGTCACAGTACTCCGCAATCCTGCGTAGCCTGGATAGAAAATCGGCAAGGGATTCTCCAGGGGTCCTCTCAGCGGTATTAAACCGGTAACGCTGGACTATCGTGGACGGGGTTGGGTTAAAGTGTTGCCCCACTATATTCACAAGTTCATCAAACGTTTTGGTGTCCGGCGCAGCTGGGTACGTAAGGCTCCTAATCACCCCAAACGTATGCGGGCCGCAGGCGGTGAGCAATATGACCACCTGGCGCTCGTTTCCGGTGATATTGTTTGCCCGGAAATAGTAACACATCCGTTGTGTGTACTGGTTCCAGCTTTCCAGCACAGCATCAAAAACATCCAAACGTCCGTACAGAGGCATGATATAATAGAAAACAACTTCCAACCTGTATCCAACAAAAATCCAGGGAGGTGGCTTCAGCAGTGTAGACAGCTATTCACTTTAACCCTCGTCGCCAGTTTTGTAAGGGCCACGAAGAATCCAGCACGAGTTTTAAGGATACAAAGTAATAACATTTATTTACTATAACATATATACATAACAGTAGCAGCAACTTCCCTTGCTACATACTCCTTCCTGCTGGTTCCTGAACTGGCCAGCTTATTTATACTAGGAGTTTCTCCGCGCCCCTCATTAGGGAAGCTCATACTCCCACAGGACTGTGGGATAGTCATTAGTCCCCAGCCAATGGTAAGTAGGCAGGTTATAACAGCGGAGTAGCAGATAGTGTTGAGGATTGTCAGAGGATACAGCAGGACATAGATAGGTTGGAGACTTGGGCAGAGAAATGGCAAATGGAGTTTAATCCGGACAAATGTGAGGTAGTGCATTTTGGTAGGTCTAACATATCGTATATCGTAAATGGTAAAACTCTTAGGAATATAGAAAGTCAGAGAGATCTGGGCGGCAGGTCCACAGATCTTTGAAGGTGGCAACACAAGTGGACAAGGTCCACTGTTGCAACAGGTCCACAGCAGACGCCATCTCCATGGCCCTGCACTCTACCCTGGAACACCTAGATAACAAAGACACCTATGTCAGATTCCTATTTATCGACTACAGCTCAGCCTTCAACACCATCATTCCTACGAAACTCATCTCCAATCTCCGTGTCCTTGGCCTCGGCTCCTCCCTCTGCGACTGGATCCTGAACTTTCTAACCCAGAGGCCACAATCAGTAAGGATAGGCAACAACACCTCCTCCACGATCATCCTCAACACCGGTGCCCCACAAGGCTGTGTCCTCAGCCCCCTACTATACTCCTTATACACCTATGACTGTGTGGCCAAATTCCCCTCCAACTCAATTTTCAAATTTGCTGATGACACCACCGTAGTGGATCGGATTTCAAACAATGATGATACAGAGTACAGGAATGAGATAGAGATTCTGGTGAACTGGTGCGACAACAATAATCTCTCCCTCAATGTCAACAAAACAAAGGAGCTTGTCACCAACTTCAGGAAGCGTAGTGGAGAACGTGCCCCTGTCTACATCAATGGGAACGAAGTAGAAAGGGTCGAGAGCTTCAGGTTTTTAGGTGTCCAGATCACCAACAACCTGTCCTGGTCCCCCCCATGCCGACACTATAGTTAAAAAAGCCCACCAACGACTCTACTTTCTCAGGAGACTAAGGAAATTTGGCATGTCTGCTACGACTCTCACCAACTTCTACAGATGCACCATAGAAAGCATTCTTTCTGGTTGTATCACAGCTTGGTATGGAGCCTGCTCTGCCCAAGACCGCAGGAAACTACAAAAGATCGTGAATGTAGCCCAGTCCATCACGCAAACCAGCCTCCCATCCATTGACTCGGTCTACAATTCCCGCTGAGGTCACGTACCATCCGACTCAGGAACAGCTTCTTCCCGACGGCCATCAGACTTTTGAATGGACCTACCTCGTATTAAGTTGATCTTTTCTCTACACCTTGCTGTAACTGTAACATTATATTCTGCAGTCTCTCCTTCCTTCCCAACGTACGGTATGCATTGTTTGTACAGCAGGCAAGAAACAACACTTTTCACTGTATACTAATACATGTGACAATAATAAATCAAATCAAATCAAAAAGGTAGTCAAGAAAGCATACGGAATGCTTGCCTTCATTGGACGGGGCACTGAGTATAAAAACTGGCAAGTCATGCTGCAGTTGTATAGAACCTTGGTAAGGCCGCACTTGGAATATTGCGCACAATTCTGGTCGCCACACCACCAGAAGGATGTGGAGGCTTTGGAGAGGGTGCAGAGGAGGTTTACCAGGATGTTGCCGGGTCTGGAGGGTGTTAGCTGTGTGGAGAGGCTGAATAGATTCGGACTGTTTTCATTAGAAAGACGGAGGTTGAGGGGTGACCTGATAGAGGTCTACAAGATTATGAGGGGCATGGATAGAGTGGATGGTCAGGCACTCTTTCCCAGGGTGGAGGGCTCAAGTCACTAGGGAGCATAGGTTTACGGTCCATGGGGCAAAGTTTAGAGGAGATGTGCGCGGCAGGTATTTTACACAGAGGCTGGTGAGTGCCTGGAACGCGTTGCCAGGGGCGGTTGTGGAAGCAGATACATTAACAACTTTCAAAAGGCATCTTGACAAACACATGGATAGGATGGGTATAGAGGGATACGGCACAAGGAAGTGCTGAGGGTTTTGGCGAAGGTTGGTATCATGACCGGTACAGGCATGGAGGGCCGAAGGGCCTGTTCCTGTGCTGCATTGCTCTTTGTTCTTTATTAAAACCAGGACCCATGCTGCTACCCACGGAAGTTCCTTTGGTTTGGAGTAAGTGAGAGAAGTTAAAGGAGAAATTGTTCAGCGAGAGACAAGTTCAGCCAGAGGGAGGAGAGTGTGGGGATTGGGATTGATGAGTACAGCACATTCAGTCTCAGAGAGGGGAAGGTCAGAGGGTGAAGTGAATTCACGCAAGGGCTGGGCTTGGAAACGATGGGACCTGAGGAACGGGAAGGGGTGGAGAGGTCCTGGATGGCCGTTGGTATCGATGAGTTGTTGGAGCTTGTCTTCCTTAATACTTGAAAGGAAGAGAAAGTGTTTCTTGTTAAGGTGTCGGATGAGACGAAGAATGAAATGACACTGGGGACAAGGTCAGTATTGGGTGAGTCGGTGCTGCTGGAGTGAGCGATTGGGTGTGTGCAGATGGTGGCGCACGGCGCTGAGCGTGGATAAGTCAGAACAAGGACTGAGGTGAGGAGGTATTTGTTCACTCAGAGGATGGTAAATCTTTGGAATTCTCAGCCCCAGAGATCAATCAGTGGGCATGACCAAGACAAAAATGGATATTAATCACAACAAGAGATATGGGGAGAGTGCGGGAAAATGGTTTTGAGGTCGAGGCTGAGCCAATGATCTAACTGAATAGAGAAGCAGTTTCCAGGGGCCAAATGGTCTACTTCTGCTCCCACCTTGCTATGAATGAGCAGGGGGAGAGGGACTAACTGCGGGACCAGCCCCCTCCTGTTGTCGCTGATCCGAATGTATCTCCCGGTGCACGGCAGTCACTCACTTGATCACTTCAGGATGGTTCTGAATCCTTGAACAAAGTGATGGAAAATCAAACTTCTCAGTCTGAAGATTGCTCAAGATGTACAGGGCAGGATTCGGAACTGCACTTTTCTCCAGATATTTAACACAGGACTGTCTAATGTCCTCAACAATCTTATTCTCCATGTATTTTGATCGAAGTCGCCATTTATGAGCTTCAAGATCACTGTCGATCTTGGTGCGGACAAACAAAACCTCCTTCCCCGCGTTCTGAAGAGCCTTTGCGAGATGACCATGGTGATCTTTGAAGATTTCAGAAGCGACGATTATGAAGATCCCGTAATCTTTGCCATTCACTTGCTTCAGGTACTGCTCTGGTTGGCGGTTTGGGCTGGTCTCAGGAAGCTCCCAAATCCTGATGTTCGGATACTTGGGGAAAGAGTACGCAACAGGCTGTGTGCAGGGCTCGGCAAGCCCAGTCTTCGCCGCGACTTCATCATCATGCTGAAGGTCTCTCAGTGCATTGATCAATGAAGATTTGCCAGAACAGCGATCGCCAAAGACAGCCAGATCCAGTCCAGGTGCTTCCTTACACTCGCTCGGTGAAGACGTCCCACTTGTACCTTCAACTACTCCCCTCGTTCTAAAGAAAAAACACATAAGATCTTATCAAGTCTTCTCAGAAACAACTCAAAAATTTCACATACAATCACCTTTTGGTTTATTGCTTGTCTGAGTGAGTGAGTGAGTGAGTGAGTGAGTGAGTGAGTGAGTATAGTGAGCGAGAGAGTGAGTGAGTGAGTGACCGAGAGAGTGAGTGAGTGAGTGAGTGAGTGAGTGAGTGAGTATAGTGAGCGAGAGAGTGAGTGAGTGAGTGACCGAGAGAGTGAGTGAGTGAGTGAGTGAGTGAGTGAGTGAGTGACCGAGAGAGTGAGTGAGTGAGTGAGCGAGCGAGCGAGTGAGTGAGTGAGTGAGTGAGTATAGTGAGCGAGAGAGTGAGTGAGTGAGTGACCGAGAGAGTGAGTGAGTGAGTGAGTGAGTGAGTGACCGAGAGAGTGAGTGAGTGAGTGAGTGAGCGAGCGAGCGAGCGAGTGAGTGAGTGAGTGAGTGAGTGAGTGAGTGAGTATAGTGAGCGAGAGAGTGAGTGAGTGAGTGACCGAGAGAGTGAGTGAGTGAGTGAGTGAGTGAGTATAGTGAGCGAGAGAGTGAGTGAGTGAGTGACCGAGAGAGTGAGTGAGTGAGTGAGTGAGTGAGTGAGTGAGTATAGTGAGCGAGAGAGTGAGTGAGTGAGTGACCGAGAGAGTGAGTGAGTGAGTGAGTGAGTGAGTGAGTGAGTAAGTGACCGAGAGAGTGAGTGAGTGAGTGAGCGAGCGAGTGAGTGAGTGAGTGAGTGAGTGAGTATAGTGAGCGAGAGAGTGAGTGAGTGAGTGACCGAGAGAGTGAGTGAGTGAGTGAGTGAGTGAGTGACCGAGAGAGTGAGTGAGTGAGTGAGTGAGCGAGCGAGCGAGCGAGTGAGTGAGTGAGTGAGTGAGTGAGTGAGTGAGTATAGTGAGCGAGAGAGTGAGTGAGTGAGTGACCGAGAGAGTGAGTGAGTGAGTGAGTGAGTGAGTGAGTGAGTGAGTGAGTGAGTATAGTGAGCGAGAGAGTGAGTGAGTGAGTGACCGAGAGAGTGAGTGAGTGAGTGAGTGAGTGACCGAGAGAGTGAGTGAGTGAGTGAGTGAGTGAGTGAGTGAGTGAGCGAGTGAGTGAGTGAGTGAGTGAGTGAGTATAGTGAGCGAGAGAGTGAGTGAGTGAGTGACCGAGAGAGTGAGTGAGTGAGTGAGTGAGTGACCGAGAGAGTGAGTGAGTGAGTGAGTGAGCGAGCGAGCGAGCGAGTGAGTGAGTGAGTGAGTGAGTGAGTATAGTGAGCGAGAGAGTGAGTGAGTGAGTGACCGAGAGAGTGAGTGAGTGAGTGAGTGAGTGAGTGAGTGAGTGAGTGAGTGAGTGAGTGAGTGAGTGAGTGAGTGAGTATAGTGAGCGAGAGAGTGAGTGAGTGAGTGAGTGAGTGAGTGAGTATAGTGAGCGAGAGGGAGCATCTTTACCTTTATTTTTTATTATTTATTCAGGGAATATGAGTGCCACAGGCTAAGGCCGACATTTATTGCCCAGGCCTGTTTGCTCCTGAGAAGTTGAACTGTCCCCTTGAACACAACTTCTTTGGCCATTTCAGAGGACAGATTAGAGTCAACCACATCGCTGTGGGTCTGGGGTCACATGTAGGCCAGACCGGGTAAGGGCGGCAGATTTCCTTCCCTAAAGGAGATTAGTGAAGCAGATGGGTTTTAATGACAATCTGGTAGCTTTCATGGTCACCCTTACTGCTGAAAAATCATTGAGTAGAAATATTAACTCGATGGTCAGTGTGGAGCTGAAAAATCCCTGGGTAAAGCTTTGCACTCTCAGCCCAACTACACTGGGGCTATTGAACGTCCTGACCATGCGATGTGTCAACTTACTGGGATTGAAAGGCGATCTCTAAAGCCTCTTCCACCTTTCAGTGATATTGTGTAGACTTTCTTCTTTCCCGCCCTCTCCCAAGATCCAATATCCACTAACTCACTTGGTGCCCAAAAATCGATTGATCTCAGTCCTGTATATACTCAACAACTGGTCTCTGGGATAGAGGTTTTTTTCATATAAATTTAGAGTACCTAATTCATTTTTTCCAATGAAGGGGCAATTTAGCGAGGCCAATCCAACTACCCTGCGCATCTTTGGGTTGTGGAGGTGAGATCCACGCAGACACGGGGAGAATGTGCAAACTCCACACGGACAGTGACCCAGAACGGGGATCGAACCCGGGACCTCGCGCCGTGAGGCAGTAGTACTAACCACTGTGCCGCCGTGCTGCCCCTTTGGGATAGAAAGTTCAGATCCTCTGAGTGACGAGGCTTCTCCCCGGCCCTGTGGGAAATGATTGACCGGTTACTCTGCGATGGTGGCCCCCGTGTGCTGGACCCTCCAGTGAAGGGTTCACCCCCACCCCCCCTCTCAGCAGTCGCTCACCCCAGCCCTGAAGAATTTAACATGGTTCTCAAAGTGATCACCATGTGACACGATACAGACACACAGATACAATATTGGAGACCAAATCCATCCATACTTGTTGAGCTCACGGATCTTCTCTTCGATGGTGTCACGGAAGAGGGGGAAATTATAGCTTTCAGTGTTGGTGTTACACACGAGGAATATCGATGAGGATTGTACATTTTCCTGTGCCAGAGAATCAGAGCAGGATGAGGCGATTTCTTCAAGGAACCGATCAAGTTGTCTGATGGAGGTAATAGTGGCCTGGAACTTTTGAACATCAGAGTCAATCTTGGTGCGGACAAAGTAACAAGCCTTACCCTTAGCCTGACACTCTTTGGCAAGCCTCACAGAATCAGCAGCAAACCTATCCACTGAAGAAACGATGATGAGCAGGTCATACTGGTTCATGTCACTGCCCATTGAGCAGACGGAGTGAAACTCCCAGATGGTAACATTTGGGTATTTGGGATGAGTGAACTTGGTTGGAGGATTTTGGACAGGTTTCTGGTTCTCATTGCCCAGCAATGCGTTGATGAGCGAGCTCTTCCCTGCGGCAGGCGGTCCAATCACAGCTACGCACACCGAGTCCGCTTTCGTGGAACTGGTCCAGGAACCCATTGGAGGAACAGTCACCACGCCAACACAGTCACAAATCCAATATCATCTCCCTAAAGCAACAAAACACAGAGATACCTTATAATAATAATCTTTATTATTGTCACAAGTAGGCTTACATTAACATTGCAATGAAGTTACTGTGAAAATCCCCTAGTCGCCACACTCCGGCGCCTATTCGGGTACACAGAGGGAGAATTCAGAATGTCCAATTCATCTAACAAGCACGTCTTTCGGGACTTGTGGGAGGAAACCGGAGCCCCCGGAGGAAACCCACGCAGACACGGGGAGAACGTGCAGACTCCGCACAGTCAGTGACCCAAGCCGGGAATCGAACCTGGGAGCCAGGCACGGTGAAGCAACAGTGCTAACCACTGTGCTACTGGGCTGCACCAGAGAGGTACAACACGGGGTTAGATACAGAGTAAAGCTCCCTCAACACCGTCCCCATTAAACACTCCCAGGACAGGTACAGCACGGGGTTAGATACAGAGTAAAGCTCCCTCTACACTGTCCCCATTAAACACTCCCAGGACAGGTACAGCACGGGGTTAGATACAGAGTAAAGCTCCCTCTACACTGTCCCATCAAACACTCCCAGGACAGGTACAGCACGGGGTTAGATACAGAGTAAAGCTCCCTGCATACTGTCCCCATCAAACACTCCCAGGACAGGTACAGCACAGGGTTAGATACAGAGTAAAGCTCCCTCTACACTGTCCCCATCAAACACTCCCAGGACAGGTACAGCACAGGGTTAGATACAGAGTAAAGCTCCCTCTACACTGTCCCCATCTAACGCTCCCAGGACAGGTACAGCATGGGGTTCGATACAGAGTCAAGCTCCCTCTACACTGTCCCCATCAAACACTCCCAGGACAGGTACAGCACGGGGTTAGATACAGAGTAAAGCTCCCTCTACACTGTCCCATCAAACACTCCCAGGACAGGTACAGCACGGGGTTAGATACAGAGTAAAGAACCCTCTACACTGTCCCATCAAACACTCCCAGGACAGGTACAGCACGGGGTTAGATACAGAATAACGCTCCCTCTATACTGTCCCCATCAAACACTCCCAGGACAGGTACAGCACAGGGTTCGATACAGAGTAAAGCTCCCTCTACACTGTCCCCATCAAACACTCCCAGGACAGGTACAGCACGGGGTTAGATACAGAGTAAAGCTCCCTCTACACTGTCCCATCAAACACTCCCAGGACAGGTACAGCACGGGGTTAGATACAGAGTAAAGAACCCTCTACACTGTCCCCATGAAACACTCCCAGGACAGGTACAGCACGGGGTTAGATACAGAGTAAAGCTCCCTCTACACTGTCCCCATCAAACACTCCCAGGACAGGTGCAGCACAGGGTTAGATACAGAGTAAAGCTCCCTCTACACTTTCCCCAGCAAACACTCCCAGGACAGGTACAGCACGGGGTTAGATACAGAGTAAAGCTCCCTCTACACTGTCCCCATCAAACACTCCCAGGACTGGTACAGCACTGGGTTAGATACAGAGTAAAGCTCCCTCTAAACTGTCCCCATTGTGGTGTTGGGTGTTCTGACACACAGATGAGCCAACACAGTTGCATATGGTACAACGCTTCTTTATTTAAACTTACTATTTACAGTTTGGTCTTTGCACTCTGCACGTGGGGGGTTCCCTGCTTGTGGTGTTTTAACAGCTCTTTCTTGTTCCCTTCTCCCCAGACCTACTGACCACCAGGTGTCGTGCTCGTGCTTTTTATATGGTTGGTGTTCTTGTCTGTGATTGGTTGTGGTGTTGTGTACTCTGATTTGCCTGTTAGTGTGTCCATCATGATGTGTGTGTTTGAATATCATGACATCCCCCCTTTTTACAAAGATATGTGCCTACGTGGTGATAAATATGATCGTGTCGTGAATGCATCTAGGAGTGTGTGTGTGTCGTGTGCAGCATGTGCATATGACGGAACTATGTACATGGGGCGATGTCGGGTGCGTCACATGAGCCAAGTTGTACCATAACATAACATAAATGCGAACGAGAGAAGAAGAAAAAAAAACTTGAACAGTTGTCCAGTCAGACGACATCTGGAACGATAAACAACAACAGGTTATCATGTAAAATTGTGCAACTTGTTAAACATATGAACGGTATTATAAGTCCAGTCTAATGGGCTTGCGACGAGTTCGGGTTGACCGCCAGGGTGGCACACCACTCATCGGCTGGATTGATGGCATTGACCTTGTTGACATCAATGACGGAAACTCGGAAGGCATCCTGGTCATCTGCATCACTTAACTGGAAGTCTTGATGCGTGGGCTGGACGGTCCTGACTCGTCTGCGAGGTTGTCGAGGATGCGCCGGATCCATGGGTTGAGCCGAACGACAGTGGGCTGCGTAGTGGCCCATCGTGGCACATCTGTGGCACTGTCGGTTTTTTGCAGGACATTGCCCTTTTAAATGTAGAGCTCCACAATTGCCGCACGTCATGACGTCACGGCGTTCGTTGCGCCACTGCGCATGCGCAGTGCGATCTTGCGGTGGGCGCGCCTGCGCAGTGCGTCCCTCGTTGTGGCCGTTATTTTTGGCGCGCACCTGCGTGGGAGACCGCGAAAAGCGCGGGAAGCGGCCGCTGTCGTCCGGGCCGTGGGTCGGGAAGTAATCGACGGCCTGGATGCGTTCGACGTCGTGGGCGGCCTGGCTTGCCGATTCGACGTCTGGGGACCCCCTCCGTGCCAACTCGGACGCCTGAAATCGGGCAAAACGGCAGGTAGCATTTTCGTGGAGGACACAGGCTTCCACAGCAGACGCTAAGGTGAGGCTTTTCATTTTAAGAAGCTGCTGGCGTAGGCCACTAGAGGCAACGCCAAAAACAATCTGGTCCCTGATCATGGACTCTGTGGTGGTGCCGTAACCGCAGGACTGCGCTAGAATCCGGAGGTGCGTCAAAAAGGGTTGAAAAAGCTCCTCCTTACCTTGCAGGCGTTGCTGAAAGAGGTATCTTTCAAAACTTTCATTTACTTCAACTTGAAAGTGCTGGTCCAGTTTGAGGATGACCGTGTCATATTTGGCTTGGTTTTCGCCTTCTTCAAACACCAGTGAGTTGAAAACGTCGGTTGCGTGCGGACCTGCGTAGAAGAGGAGCATTGCAATCTTCGAGTCATCCGAGACATTCTGTTTTAAAGTGGCACGGATGTACAGGTCAAATCGCTGCCTGTAGAGCTTCCAGTTGGTACCTAGGTTCCCCGTGACTTGCATCGGCTGCGGTTTGCCGGTGTGGTCCATGTCCAGAATGGCAGGTTGGTAGGCAGGTATCGATCCACTCCTGTACCATGTGGTGTTGGGTGTTCTGACACACAGATGAGCCAACACAGTTGCATATGGTACAACGCTTCTTTATTTAAACTTACTATTTACAGTTTGGTCTTTGCACTCTGCACGTGGGGGGTTCCCTGCTTGTGGTGTTTTAACAGCTCTTTCTTGTTCCCTTCTCCCCAGACCTACTGACCACCAGGTGTCGTGCTCGTGCTTTTTATATGGTTGGTGTTCTTGTCTGTGATTGGTTGTGGTGTTGTGTACTCTGATTTGCCTGTTAGTGTGTCCATCATGATGTGTGTGTTTGAATATCATGACACCCATCAAACACTCCCAGGACTGGTGCAGCACGGGGTTAGATACAGAGTAAAGCTTCCTCTACACTGACCCCATCAAACACTCCCAGGACAGGTACAGCATGGTGTTAGATACAGAGTAAAGCTCCCTCTACACCGTCCCCATCGAACACTCCCAGGACAGGTACAGCACGGGGTTAGATACAGAGTAAAGCTCCCTCTACACTGTCCCCATCAAACAATCCCAGGACAGGCACAGCACGGGGTTAGATACAGAGTAAAGCTCCCTCTACACCATCCCCAGCAAACACTCCCAGGACAGGTACAGCACAGGGTTAGATACAGAGTAAAGCTCCCTCTACACTGTCCCCATCAAACACTCCTAGGACAAGTATAGCACGGGGTTAGATACAGAGTAAAGCTCCCGCTACACCGTCCCCATCAAATACTCGCAGGACAGGTACAGCATGGGGTTAGATACAGAGTAAAGCTCCTTCTACACTGTCCCCATCAAACACTCCCAGGACAGGCACAGCACGATGTTAGATACAGAGTATAGCTCCCTCTACACCGTCCCCATCAAACACTCCCAGGACAGGTACAGCACTGGGCCAGATACAGAGTAAAGCTCCCTCTACACTGTCCCCATCAAACACTCCCAGGACAGATACAGCACGGGGTTAGATACAGAGTAAAGCTCCTTCTAAACTGTCCCCATCAAACACTCCCAGGACAGGTACAGCACGGGGTTAGACACAGAGTAAAGCTCCCTCTACACCGTCCCCATCAAACACTCTAGGAGACAGGTACAGCACGGGGTTAGATACAGAGTGAAGCTCCCTCTACATTGTCCCATCAAACACTCCCAGGACAGGTACAGCACGGGGTTAGATACAGAGTAAAGCTCCCTCTACACTGTCCCCATCAAACACTCCCAGTGCAGGTACAGCACGGGGTTAGATACAGAGTAAAGCTCCCTCTACACTGTCCCCATCAAACACTCCCAGGACAGGTGCAGCACGGGGTTAGATACAGAGTAAAGCTTCCTCTACACTGTCCCCATCAAAAACTCCCAGGACAGGTACAGCATGGGGTTAGATACAGAGTAAAGCTCCCTCTACACCATCCCCATCAAACACTCCCAGGACAGATAAAGCATGGGGTTAGATACACAGTAAAGCTCCTTCTACACTGTCCCCATCAAACACTCCCAGGACAGGTACAGCACAGGGTTAGATACAGAGTAAAGCTCCCTCTACACCGTCCCCATCGAACACTCCCAGGACAGGAACAGCACAGGGTTAGATATGGATAAATGCTCCCTCTATACTGTCCCCATCAAACACTCCCAGGACAGGTACAGCACGGGGTTAGATACAGAGTAATGCTCCCTTTACACTGTCTCCATCAAACACTCCCAGGACAGGAACAGCACAGGGTTAGATATGGATAAATGCTCCCTCTATACTGTCCCCATCAAACACTCCCAGGACAGG
This sequence comes from Scyliorhinus torazame, assembly GCF_047496885.1. NCBI lineage: Eukaryota > Metazoa > Chordata > Chondrichthyes > Carcharhiniformes > Scyliorhinidae > Scyliorhinus > Scyliorhinus torazame. Next base: position 207,145,935 of record NC_092721.1, on the reverse strand, counting down.
TACAGCACGGGGTTAGATACAGAGTAATGCTCCCTTTACACTGTCCCCATCAAACACTCCCAGGACAGGTACAGCATGGGGTTAGACACAGAGTAAAGCTCCTTCTACACTGTCCCCATCAAACACTCCCAGGACAGGTACAGCACGGGGTTAGATACAGAGGAAAGAACCCTCTACACTGTCCCATCAAACACTCCCAGGACAGGTACAGCACGGGGTTAGATACAGAATAATGCTCCCTCTATACTGTCCCCATCAAACACTCCCAGGACAGGTACAGCACAGGGTTCGATACAGAGTAAAGCACCCTCTACACTGTCCCCATCAAACACTCCCAGGACAGGTACAGCACGGGGTTAGATACAGAGTAAAGCTCCCTCTACACTGTCCCATCAAACACTCCCAGGACAGGTACAGCACGGGGTTAGATACAGAGTAAAGAACCCTCTACACTGTCCCATCAAACACTCCCAGGACAGGTACAGCACGGGGTTAGATACAGAATAACGCTCCCTCTATACTGTCCCCATCAAACACTCCCAGGACAGGTACAGCACAGGGTTCGATACAGAGTAAAGCTCCCTCTACACTGTCCCCATCAAACACTCCCAGGACAGGTACAGCACGGGGTTAGATACAGAGTAAAGCTCCCTCTACACTGTCCCATCAAACACTCCCAGGACAGGTACAGCACGGGGTTAGATACAGAGTAAAGCTCCCTCTACACCATCCCCATCAAACACTCCCAGGACAGATAAAGCATGGGGTTAGATACACAGTAAAGCCCCTTCTACACTGTCCCCATCAAACACTCCCAGGACAGGTACAGCACAGGGTTAGATACAGAGTAAAGCTCCCTCTACACCGTCCCCATCGAACACTCCCAGGACAGGTACAGCACTGGGTTAGATACAGAGTAAAGGTCCCTCTACACTGTCCCCATCAAACACTCCCAGGACAGGTACAGCACAGGGTTAGATACACAGTAAAGCTCCCCCTACACTGTCCCATCAAACACTCCCAGGACAGGTACAGCATGGCGTTAGATATAGAATAATGCTCCCTCTATACTGTCCCCATCAAACACTCCCAGGACAGGTACAGCACAGGGTTAGATACAGAGTAAAGCTCCCTCTACACTGTCCCCATCAAACACTCCCAGGACAGGTACAGCACGGGGTTAGATACAGAGTAATGCTCCCTTTACACTGTCTCCATCAAACACTCCCAGGATAGGTACAGCACGGGGTGAGATATGGAATAATGGTCCCTTTACACTGTCTCCATCAAACACTCCCAGGACAGGTACAGCACAGGGTTAGATATGGATAAATGCTCCCTCTAAACTGTCCCCATCAAACACTCCCAGGACAGGTACAGCATGGGGTTAGATACAGAGTAATGCTCCCTTTACACTGTCCCCATCAAACACTCCCAGGACAGGTACAGCATGGGGTTAGATACAGAGTAAAGCTCCTTCTACACTGTCCCCATCAAACACTCCCAGGACAGGTACAGCACGGGGTTAGACACAGAGTAAAGCTCCCCCTACACTGTCCCATCAAACACTCCCAGGACAGGTACAGCACGGGGTTAGATGCAGAATAATGCTCCATCTATACTGTCCCCATCAAACACTCCCAGGACAGGTACAGCACAGGGTTAGATACAGAGCAAAGCTCCCTCTACACCGTCCCCATCAAACACTCTAGGAGACAGGTACAGCACGGGGTTAGATACAGAGTAAAGCTCCCTCTACACTGTCCCCATCAAAGACTCTCAGGACAGGTATAGCACGGGGTTGGATACAGAGTAAAGCTCCCTCTACATTGTCCCATCAAACACTACCAGGACAGGTACAGCACGGGGTTAGACACAGAGTAAAGCTCCCTCTACACTGTCCCCATCAAACATTCCCAGGACAGGTACAGCACGGTGTTAGATACAGAGTAAAGCTCCCTCTATACTGTCCCCATCAAACACTCCCAGGACAGGGACAGCACAGGGTTAGATACAGAGTAAAGCTCCCTCCACACTGTCCCCATCAAACACTCCCAGGACAGGTGCAGCACGGGTTTAGATACAGAGTAAAGGTTCCTCTACACTGTCCCCATCAAACACTCCCAGGACAGGTACAGCATGGGGTTAGATACAGAGTAAAGCTCCCTCTACACCATCCCCATCAAACACTCCCAGGACAGATAAAGCATGGGGTTAGATACACAGTAAATCTCCTCCTACACTGTCCCCATCAAACACTCCCAGGACAGGTACAGCACAGGGTTAGATACAGAGTAAAGCTCCCTCTACACCGTCCCCATCGAACACTCCCAGGACAGGTACAGCACTGGGTTAGATACAGAGTAAAGGTCCCTCTACACTGTCCCCATCAAACACTCCCAGGACAGGTACAGCACAGGGTTAGATACACAGTAAAGCTCCCCCTACACTGTCCCATCAAACACTCCCAGGACAGGTACAGCCCGGCGTTAGATATGGAATAATGCTCCCTCTATACTGTCCCCATCAAACACTCCCAGGACAGGTACAGCACAGGGTTAGATACAGAGTAAAGCTCCCTATACACTGTCCCCATCAAACACTCCCAGGACAGGTACAGCACGGGGTTAGATATGGAATAATGCTCCCTTTACACTGTCTCCATCAAACACTCCCAGGACAGGTACAGCACAGGGTTAGATATGGAATAATGCTCCCTCTATACTGTCCCCATCAAACACTCCCAGGACAGGTACAGCACAGGGTTAGATACAGAGTAAAGCTCCCTCTACACTGTCCCCATCAAACACTCCCAGGACAGGTACAGCACGGGGTTAGATATGGAATAATGCTCCCTTTACACTGTCTCCATCAAACACTCCCAGGACAGGTACAGCACAGGGTTAGATATGGAATAATGCTCCCTCGATACTGTCCCCATCAAACACTCCCAGGACAGGTACAGCACGGGGTTAGATACAGAGTAATGCTCCCTTTACACTGTCTCCATCAAACACTCCCAGGACAGGTACAGCACGGGGTTAGATACAGAGTAATGCTCCCTTTACACTGTCTCCATCAAACACTCCCAGGACAGATACAGCACGGCGTTAGATATGGAATAATGCTCCCTCTATACTGTCCCCATCAAACACTCCCAGGACAGGTACAGCACAGGGTTAGATACAGAGTGAAGCTCCCTCTACACTGTCCCCATCAAACACTCCCAGGACAGGTACAGCACGGGGTTAGATACAGAGTAATGCTCCCTTTACACTGTCTCCATCAAACACTCCCAGGACAGGTACAGCACGGGGTTAGATACAGAGTAAAGCTCCCTCTACACTGTCCCCATCAAACACTCCCAGGACAGGTACAGCACGGGGTTAGATACAGAGTAATGCTCCCTTTACACTGTCTCCATCAAACACTCCCAGGACAGGTACAGCACGGGGTTACATACAGAGTAAAGATCCCTCTACACTGTCTCCATCAAACACTCCCAGGACAGGTACAGCACGGGGTTAGATACAGAGTAAAGCTCCCTCTACACTGTCCCCATCAAACACTCCCAGGACAGGTACAGCACGGGGTTAGATACAGAGTAAAGCTCCCTCTACACTGTCTCCATCAAACACTCCCAGGACAGGTACAGCACGGGGTTAGATACAGAGTAAAGCTCCCTCTACACTGTCCCCATCAAACACTCCCAGGACAGGTACAGCACGGGGTTAGATACAGAGTGAAGCTCCCTCTACACTGTCCCCATCAAACACTCCCAGGACAGGTACAGCACGGGGTTAGATACAGAGTAAAGCTCCCTCTACAGTGTCCCCATCAAACACTCCCAGGATAGGTACAGCACGGGGTTAGATACAGAGTAAAGCTCCCTGTACACTGTCCCCATCAAACACTCCCAGGACAGGAACAGCACGGGGTTAGATCCAGAGTAAAGCTCCCTGTACACTGTCCCCATCAAACACTCCCAGGACAGGTACAGCACGGGGTTAGATACAGAGTAAAGAACCCTCTACACTGTCTCCATCAAACACTCCCAGGACAGGTACAGCACGGGGCTAGATACAGAGTAAAGCTCCCTCTACACTGTCCCCATCAAACACTCCCAGGAGAGGTACATGTTCCAGTATCTTATCAAATTCTCTTTTGAAAGTTATTTTTGAATTTGCTTCACCCTTGCAGATCACTGGTCCATTCCATTTGCAAAAGCGTGCCGATACAAATTTGCCTTCACTTTTAAAAATCAGCAGTAGACGTGGACATGCCTTCCACAAGGATTCCACAACTCCCCCTCCATTTTCCACCGACAGCTGGCAAATGGATTATCAAAATGTTCTCGCCCCGAATGTCTGGTCCAGTATGTGGACGACCTATTACTGCAGACATACACCAAGGCAGAGCACATCGAGCTTCTGTCCGAACTCCTGGAACTCCTACAGAAACTTGGTTGTAAAGTAAACCCCAAAAAGGCCCAGATTTTGGAAAACAAAGTGATATATTTGGATACAATTATCACACATGGTAAACACGAGATCGAGCACAAAAGAATTGACTCGATTGCCAAATTGCCCCTTGCCCAGAATGTTTCAGCCCTCCGGTCATTTTTAGGACTGGTTGGTTACTGCCGAAACCACATTGACGGTTTCACCAGCAAGGCAGCACCCCTCTCAGACCTCCTAAAGAAAGGAGCCCCCTGGGAATGGCTTCCGCAGCATACGGGTGCTGTGGACTCTTTGAAAAGAGCCCTCATAGCAGCCCCCTATACAAGTCCCAGACCCGCTTTCCCCCTATGCGATAGAGGTAGCGACCACAGACCGCACCCTTTCGGCCGTGCTCCTCCAGGAACGGTACGAACAGTTAAGGCCCGTAGCTTACGCCTCCAGACTTTTCGATCCTGTGGAGCAGGGATTTTCAGCCTGTGAAAGGCACCTGCTCGCAGTTTTTTGGTCAGTACAATATTTTTCATACATAACCGGACTGAACCCCATCACAATCCTGACGGAAGCCCCCCCCCGCCCCCCCCCCCCCCCCCCCCCCCCCACCCAACCTTTACTCGACAGACGACTCAAGGACGGTACAGTCAGTCAAGTAAGAGCAGCCAGATGGACCCTTCTCCTGCAGGGACGGGGCATCACTGTTAAAAGGACCAAGACCCACACTTTCCTAGCCGATAACCTTTAGTACCCAGGCACCCCCCATGAATGTGAAATCATCTCACGACACAACACAGGCCCCTTTATTGCGAAAACACCCCACCAGAAAGACAGGTCGTCCAACCCAGAGCCCTCAGCCCACAAACACGTGTGCACCTTTGTGAATTTATGTGGACGGATCTTCCACAATATTAGAAGGGAAGCGCATTCCAGGATGCGGCATTTATGTTGAGGACGCGCAGGGAGGCGCCCTAGAAGAGATCTCCTTAAAGCTACCAGGACACTTAGGCGCGCAGGCGGGAGAACTAGCAGTCGTTGCGTATATTATAGATCACCCAGATTCCTTCCCCAGCCCAGCAGACATATACTCGGACAGCCTCTATGTCTGCAACAGCCTTACGGAATTCCTACCCCTGTGGAAAGCAAGAGGATTTGTTTCCGCAGATGGAAAACCCCTCCCCTCAGCCCCATTGCTCCGTCACATTTTAGGAAAAGCCCAGGGAAGGACCTTTGGAATAGTTAAAGTTCGTAGTCACCACCATTCCTCCCCCCTGGAAATGTGAAAGCTGACGCACTGGCTAAGGCAGGTTTCAGGCACGGATATTTTTGGACACACCCCGAGAACGCACCAGTGAATGCAGTTCAGGTCTCGCAGACTAATATCGAGGATTTAGTGCAGGCCCAGAAGCAGGATAACAATCTCAGAGAGATTTTGAAAGGAAACTATCCAGCCCCCTATGATAGATTCAAAAATGCACTGACCACACACGGCGGTTTGGTGTTATGTGGTTCCTGAACAGGACAGGAATCAGCTCATTTGTTTATTCCATGACAGTCATGGACATCAGGTAATTGATCCCACTACAGCCCACCTCCGGCAGCTCTGTTGGTGGCCAAATTTAAAAGAAGACGTAACGCACTACGTTGAGAATTGCCTTATCTGTGCCCAGAACAATCCGGACAGATACACCAAGAAAGCTCAACTTAGTCACACCCGACCCATTAATGGCCCCTGGACTAAACTCCAGATTGATTTTATAGGACCATTGCCCCCTTGCAGGAATGGTTATAAATATGTACTCGTTGTGATAGACATGTTTACAAAATGGGTAGAGGCATTCTCATCCAGAACGAACACGGCAAAGACCACAGCAAAGATTTTAACCCACCACATCTTTACGAGATGGGGACTCCCCCGCAGCATTGAATTCGACCAAGGTTTCCATTTTACGGGACGTGTCATGAAGAACGTCCTCACGATATTTGGCATTACCCAAAAATTCCACACTGCATACCACCCACAGTCGAGTGGTATCGTGGAGCGCATGAATCAGACCCTAAAAACCACCCTCAGAAAAATGGTCCAGCAGAACAACACCACTTGGGATTCAGTCCTCCCTTTTGCACTGATGTTTTTGTGAAATACGGTTTCAATATCTACAGGTTACACCCCACACACCCTCATGACTGGACACCCCATGAAAGGCACAGAATTTTTATTGGGATTAGATTTGACCAGCCCCGAAGTGACGGCCCTCACACACGAGAAAGCAGTAGAACAACTGGTAGAGAATGTTAAAACGGCTCAGCTAGCAGCCGCGGTGCGATTCGGCACACAAAAGAAACAGAGCAAGGCCTGTTTCGATAAGACAGCGCATGCGACTGAGTTCAGTGTAGGACAGCAAGTCATGCTCTCCGTATACAACCCCAGCACATTCCTGTCACCTAAATATTCGGGTCCGTACTCCATTGCGGACAAAGTCAGCCCTTCCGTCTACAAAATAAAGTTCCCCAACGGAAAGACTGCGTGGTTCCATATTAACCAGCTTAAGGCATATGGAACACAGTCGAACCACACACACCACGTCATGCTCGACGCAGCAGACCACACCCCGCCCACAGCCAATGTAACCCTACCCCAACACGTCCAGCCCAGCCACGGACTCCACCCCCGAACTCTAGCCTCCGCCCCGGAACGCCCACAGACAGCAGCAGCAGCGACAGCGACTGTGACACAGACAATAGCCACAGCACGCCTCCCTACTATCCCCATGCAACAGGCCCCACACCCAGCGAATCTGACCACGATTCGAGTGATCCCTTCCTCATCACATTCCTCAGTAAACCTCACCAAAGACCACCGCCCTACGATGACGACCCCGACTCCGTCCCCACAGAACTAGACACCACCTTTTGGCACCGAGATAACTCATACAGGCTCGTCCGGAACTACGAGATGGACTCCAAGTCGCACCATGCAGCCCTATCCGCCCTGATACATTCCAGAGTATGGCATCCGGGAGAAGATGACGACTTTGAGTCTGACTCCCAAAGCGAGAATCCCTTTGCGCCCCTGTCCGCAACCGATAACTGAGGTGTCCAGATGATGTTTTAAAAAGGATCCGCTTGGGAGAAACGGTGTCCTTTCTGATGGAACCTGCAGCATGTTTTATATTGTTTGTAGTGGTATTGTTAAATGTTGTTTGTAAGATCGAAAAGGTTTTCACAGCCCCACGCCACCACCCTTCTGACGCTCACTGGCAGTCAGAGAAACTAGTTTGTGCCAGACGCTAGTTCAGAGGAACTAGTTTGTCCACAGAGACTTGTTAATGTCCCAGACGCCAGTTCAGAGGAACTCGTCTGTCGACAGAAAAACAATCCGTTCATAACTGCCCTTCAGGTCTAAAGGTAGAACCTTTACGGCAACCCCCCACGATGACTACATTTTTGTCCGTTCTTGTCGGTTGCTCGGGCAGTGAAGAAACGGCTTGGAACCCGCCCTGCCTGGGAACCCCCCTCTGGTCAGCTACGCTCGGGTAGAGCACACACGGCATTGGTCGCCATCCTACCCGGGGATTCCATCCAATTCTTACCCGTTGCGGCCCTTGCGCACCTCATTTCAGCACTTTCGGTTCAAAAAGTTGTGTTTTGTTTTCAGGCGACCCCTAGGTTGCCATCCCTATGCTATTTACATCCTCAAACATTTGGATGGTAAATCGCACAGCCTGCGAGACGGCTCGCACTGTTTCAGTATTTTGAAGTGTGTCTTGCCTGAATATTCGGTTTAAAAAAAAATAAAATGAGGGAGTCATGGTGACAAATTGTAAAGGGAGAATTGGCACAAAAGGAGAGACAGACTAACAGACGAGATATTAAACCAAGATAGTAACAGACACTATGCTTGATCCCACAGAACCCCAGAAACTCCAGTGAAGATAAGAGAAGAGAAAGAAGAAGAACCATGAGGACATCCTCCGTGTTGCTCATCACCCTAATGAACATTTGGTCGCGCGCGAACGCGAACCCCCTGACCCCAACCCCCCCCAGCCGTTAATGATTCACTTCCCCACAGTACCCAGAGCCCAGTCACAAGCGACACCACACCATCTTGGTGTGACAGGTTTATAACCTGGTACTCCCTGTCCTACTTGATAGAATCCCTATTGGTATTGGCGATACTCTGCTGCATCGTGCAGACTATTCGCCTGAGGAAATGGTGAAGGAGAGCCTACCGCGCTCGCACCCCGGGAGATACGATCAGATCCCCTATTTTCGGTGATGACCAGACCCCCAACCCCCGCGATCTATAATAAAGAACATTCGTTTGCGTTCGTTTTGTGAATAAAGAAATGTGTGTCATGAGCGATTGTACAATCCTGAGCTTGACTGCCAAGCCAGGAAAACTGTGAATAATGCTGCCATGATTTTGTTTGTATCATTAAGGAAGTTAGTATGATTGAATGTTTGAGTGAGTGTAGTTTATTGAGGATAGTTAGAGGTACCGTTTTTCTTATTTTGTAATGCATGTCCCTGTTTTGACATAGCGCCACTTAGAATGTTAGTTAAACTTTTTCTTGCATAGTTATGGTCAGTGTAGAGGCCATAGAAGAGTGCTCGCCGGGTCAGGGAATGAAGACAACGCAGTTATGTGATCCTTCACGCTTCGCGTCAGAATCACAAGGAGGCAGTGTAGCCACCTGAGTTGGCCACTTCCCAACTTAAAATGGAGAACCGCAAAGGCTGAAGGGAAATTCAGCCAACACAGGCAAAGACTAGCAAATACAGGAATCATGTGTATTAAGACCTGTAAGGAACCAGACAGCACTGAAACCAGCAGCAATTTGCATAGTAATGTAGCAGCCATCTACATATTAGTGAGCGATCCCCGGGAACAAGCGAAACATTTTAAGGTAAACAAAGCCAAGCCAGACTCCTCGGCGCCAGCAGGAGCCAACACAAAAGAGGTTAACGGACACTTAAAGACCGCCCATCGATCAGGGAACAGCTCCAGCATTGGAGAAATCGAACCAAGCGATTGGAACAAAGTCCAATCACCTAGAACCAGGTATGGGGTCCGCCCCGAAGGGCGGGAAGCCCCTGGGGACTATAAAGCAAAGCCCCCAAGTTCAAATCGTCCTTCTTGACAGGGTCACTCAGCAACGCGAAGCAACCCCTGAGAGTGAACTGCCCAAGCTGCCTCCAAGCAAGTAAGTCTCAAGTCAACACTCGCTACGAGATAGGCGCTCCGAGCTACCAGTCCATACCAACTTCGAATCCCGCAGACTCAGAACCTGAACGAAAGGCCATTTGTTCCCCTGACCTGGTGGGCCAATTCCGAAGCTAAGTATAGGCCTTTTAGTTATAGAGATAGTTTATTAAGTAGAGTTTATGCATGAGTAGCGATTTACTGTGTATAATAAATGTGTATTGATTTGAATCTTACGAATTGGGGTGTTGAGTTATTGATCATGACTTGAACTTGAACCTCGTGACGGTATCATAAAGATACCTGGCGACGCTCGAGCAAAGGTTATAAAACAGAGCAAATTGAACCAACCAAAAGTTAGCAACAGCGCCTGAAGTGGTAGACCGAGGGCATAGATCCCTGAGGCAGAAGCGTAGAGCTGGGGAGTCGCCGAGGGCGGTGAACGTGAGACTCCATAAATTTGTGGAGAAAGAGAAGATTTTGTGTTGGGCCAGGGAGAGGCGCACCTGCGACTGGGAGGGGAATAAGGTCCGAATTTATCAGGACATCGGAGCCGAGTTGACACAGCGGCGGGCAGGTTTCAACAAGGCCAAGGCGGTGCTGTACCGGCAGTAGATCAGGTTTGGGGTGCTCTACCCGGCGAAATTATGGGTGACGTTCGGAGGCCGGGAGTATTATTTCAAGACCCCAGAAGCGGCCGAAGACTTCATTAAGGAGCGTAAACTGGAGGAGAACTGAGCGGACAATGCTTGGGAACCGGGGTGCTGGCACTTTGTAATGGTTGGGGATAAGTTTGAAGTGGGTGTAGGGATTGGGAGATTTCCGTCCCCTCCACTTTGGAGGGGATCCTTTTCCGGTTTGCTGTTCGCTGTTGGGATTGTAAGGGGTGGTAGGGGTGAAGAGTTTATGTGGGGATGGATGTTCCCATCCCCCTCTCCTGTGCCTTTGGGCAGGGGCTGTCATGCCAGCAGGTGATGCTGGTGAAGGGAGGTGAGGCGGTGGGGAGCGAAGACCGAGAGGGGAGGCCGGGAGAGGGGGAGGGGGGGGGGGGGGTGCGATTGTTGCAACGTGGCAGGGGGTGAGAGATGACATGGTCAGGGGCAGAAGAAGGGGCCATCTGGGATGGGCTAGGTATAGGGTGGAATTAAAGGGGCAGGAGTTAAGTGAGGAAGATGACGGATGGTAGAGGGGATTGGAGGCGCGAGCCTCCGGTAAGATTGGTAACGTGGAACGTCCGGGGACTGAATGGGCCGGTTAAAAGGTCGCCGGTTTTCGCGCACCTCAGGAGCTTGAAAGCGGGGGCGGTCTCACTGAAGGAGACCCGCCTCCGTGTGAGGGACCAGGTTAGGTTAAGGAAGGGGTGGGTTGGGCAGGTTTATCACTCGGGGTTTAATACGAAATCGAGGGGAGTGGCGATTTTAATGATCAACAAAATGGGATTTGTGAGTGCGAGGTGAGGGATCCGGGTGGGAGATATGTGATTGTGAGTGGGGTGTTGGAAGGGGCACCGGTGGTGTTGGTAAATGTGTATGCCCCAAATTGGCATGATGTGGGTTTGACCTGGGGTTGTTGGTGGATGGAGGTTTTTGTGATAAGGTGCGGGCGGAGATTAAGGAGTGTGTGCAGGTGAATCAGAATGGGGAGGTGTCGGCGGGCATTTTCTGGGAAGCACTGAAGGCAGTGGTCCGGAGAGAAATGACTTTATTACGGCCTGAGCGGATAGGGAAAGGAAGGAGGAACATGACCATCTAGCTTTCGGAGCGCTGCTCCTTCCTCAGGTGAATGAAGAGGTCTGTTCCAGAATGTTCCAGAGGTATGTTCATTCACCTGAGGAAGGAGCAGCGCTCCGAAAGCTAGTGATTCGAAACAACAATTTTAACCTGGTGTTGTAAGACTTCGTACTGTGCTCACCCCAGTCCAACGCCGGCATCTCCACATCATGACCGTCTAGAGAGCGAGATAGTGGAGGTGCACAGGGAATATTCGAGGGTGCCCACCGCGGTGGGATTGGCGAGGAGGAAAAAGTTGCAGGGGCAGTTTGACAGGCTGACAACGGGGAGGGCCGTAGGGCAACTGCGTAGGGCAAGAGGGGGGCAAAACGAGTATGGGGATAAGGCGAGCCGCATGCTGGCACACCAGGGAAATATCGAAGATCCGGACTGGGGCTGGGAATGTGGTGTCGAAGCCAGGGAAGATAAACGAGGCATTTGAGAGTATTACCAGGGACTTTCTGAGGTGGATCTGGGGGGAGAAGAGGGGGACATGGGGTGGTTTCTGGACGAGCTGGAATTTCCCCAGGTGGAGGAAGCAAAGAGGCAGGCGTTGGAGAAGCCCCTGGGGCTGAGGGAGGTGCTGGATAGTATCAGGGGTATGAAGTCGGGGAAGGCCCTTGGGCTGGATGGGTACCCGGCAGAATTTTATAAGGAATTTGCAGTAATCACAATAATCCCGGAAAAGGGGAGGCACTCGGTGGAATGTGGGTCGTATAGACCTATATCACTATTGAACACGGATGTGAAAGTATTGGCTAAGTTGTTGGCGGGGGGGATGGAGGACTGTGTCCCTGGGGTGGTTGCAGAAGATCAAACAGGCTTCGTGAAGGGCAGGCAGCTCGCGAGTAATATAAGACAGCTGTTGAATGTGGTGATGAATCCGTCGGGGGCTGTGGTACCGGAGGTGGTGGTGTCCATGGACGCGGAGAAAGCATTCGATCTGGTGGAGTGGCGGTACTTGTTCGAAGTTTTGGGAAGGTTTGGGTTTGGGCCGAGATTTGTGGCATGGGTGCGGTTGCTGTATGTGGCGCCAAGAGAGAGGGTGAGGACGAATGATATGAGCTCACAAAGCTTTGACTTACACAGGGGTACGAGGCAGGGGTGTCCGCTGTCGCTGCTGCTGTTTGCGCTGGCCATAGAGCCATTGGCAATGGCTCTTAGGGGGTCGGCAGAGTGGCAGGGGATAATGAGGGGACAGAGGGAGCATCGGGTGTCGCTCTATGCCGATGACCTCTTGCTGTATGTTTCGGATCCGCTGAAGAGTATGGGAAGGATTCTGGGCCTGTTCGGGAGGTTTGGAGGGTTCTCGGGATATAGGCTGAATGTAGGGAAAAGCGAGGTATTCCCAGTGAATGAGCTGGCACAGCGGGCTAATTTAGGGGGAAGCCATTTACGGTAGCGAGGGATAGGTTTAGGTATTTGGGGATTCAGGGAGCGAGGCAATGGATGGGGCTCCATAATTTCAGAGCATTTACAGTGCAGAAGGAGGCCATTTGGCTCATCGAGTCTGTACCAGCTCTTGGAACGAGCACCCTACCCAAGCCCACACCTCCACCCTATCCCCGTAACCCCACTCCACCTTTTAGGACACTACGGAGCATTTCATCAGGGCCAATCCACCTAACCTGCACATCTTTGGACTGTGGGAGGAAACCGGAGCACCCGGAGGAAACCCACGCAGGCACGGGGAGAACGTGCAGACTCCACACAGACAGTGACCCAAGCCGGAATTGAACCTGTGACCCTGGAGCCGGGGAGCAACTGTGCTAACCACTGTGCTACCGTGCTGCCCATAAGTGGAACTTAACGAAGCTGGTGGAGGAAGGCAGGGAGGATCTTAAGAGTTGGATGCACTGCGTTTGACGTTGGCGGGGAGGGTCCAAGTGGTGAAAATAAATATTCTGCCGAGGTTCTTGTTTATCTTTCAAGCTCTCCGAATCTTTATACAAAAGGCCTTTTTTCGGAAAGTGGACACAATCATTTTGGACTTTGTATGGACGGGGAAGGTGCCGAGGGTGGGGAGGACCCTGTTACAGAGGCAGAGGCAGCAGGGGGGGTGGCATTGCCAAACTTGCTTCATTAGTATTGGGCAGTGAATGTGGACAAGGTGTGGCGGTGGTGGGAAGGTGAAGGGGTAGAGTGGGTTAGGATGGAGGAGGAATCTTGTAAGGGGTCTAGTTTGAGGGCTGTGGTGACGGCAGCGTTGCCAATGGCTCAGAGTAGGTATTCAGGGAGCCTGGTGGTGCAGTCCACAGTGAAGATATAGAATCAGTTGAGGAGGCATTTTGGGGTGGAAGGGATGTCGGTGCTAACGCCGCTGTGCGAGAATCATGGGTTTGAGCCGGGGGGGGTGGGGGGGGGGGGAGGGGGGGGGGGGGATAGTGTACAAAGGAGGTGGAGGGAAGTGGGGCTGGTCAAGGTGAGGGATCTGTATTTGGAGGAAGGGTTCGCCAGTCTGGAGGAGCTAAGGGAGAGGGTAGAGCTGCCGAGGGGGAGTGAGTTCAGGTATCTACAGGTTAGGGACTTTGCACGAAAGGTCTGGAAGGGGTTCCCTAGGTTGTCGGGATACACCCTGCTGGAGCGACTGCTGCTTCCGGATGTGGAAGGGGAGGGAAGAATTGGGGATATATATAAGTGGCTGGGGGAGCAGGGAGGCGAGCGGGTGGTGAAGATCAAGGAGAAATGGGAAGCGGAGTTGGGAATGGAGATCAATTGGGGAGCATGGAGTTAGGCACTGCGAAGGGTAAACGGGACCTCCTCTTGTGCAAGTATGAGCCTGATACAGTTTAAGGTGGTGCACAGGGTGCATATGACTCGGGCGAGAATGAGTGGGTTCTTTCAGGGGGTAGCAGATGAGTGTGAGAAGTGTGGGCGGGGGCCAGCGAATCACGCGCACGTGTTTTGGGGTTGTGAAAAATTGGGAAGATTCTGGGCGGGAGTGTTTGGGGTCTTAGCCAGGATAGTGGAGGAGGGAGTGGACCCGGACCCTTTGGTGGCGATATTTGGGGTTTCAGAGAAGCCGGAGCTCACGGGGAGGAGGAAGGCCGATGTCGTGGCCTTCGCCTCTCTGATTGCACGGCGGTGAATTTTACTGGAGTGGCACCGGGGGTAGCAGCATGGTTGGGTGACCTGTACGACTTCCTGCGGTTAGAGAAGACAAAGTATGAGTTAAGGGGCTCAGCAGGGGGGTTTGAGAAAAGGTGGGGGATGTTTGTGACCATGGGCGAAATTCTCTGGAAACGGCGCGATGTCCGCCGACTGGCGCCCAAAACGGCGCCAATCAGACGGGCATCGCGCCGCCCCAAAGGTGTGGAATGCTCCGGAGCTTTGGGGGCCGAGCCCCAACATTGAGGGGCTAGGCGGACGCCAGAGGGATTTCTGCCCCGCCAGCTGGCGGAAACGGCCTTTGTTGCCCCGCCAGCTGGCGCGGAAATGACATCTCCGGGCGGCGCATGTGCGGGAGCGTCAGCGGCCACTGACGGCATTCCCACGCATGCGCAGTGGACGGGGTCTCTTCCGCCTCCGCCATGATGGAGACCGTGGCAGAGGCGGAAGGGAAAGAGTGCCCCCACGGCACAGGCCCGCCCGCGGATCGGTGGGCCCCGATCGCGGGCCAGGCCAACGTGGGGGCACCCCCCGGGGTCAGACGGCCCCGCGCCCCCCCCAGGACCCCGGAGCCCGCCCACGCCGCCTTGTCCCGCCGGTAAGGTAGGTGATTTAATTTACGCCGGCGGGACAGGCAATTTATCGGCGGGACTTCGGCCCATCAGGGCCGGAGAATCGAGCGGGGGGGGGGGCCCGCCAACCGGCGCGGCGCGATTCCCGCCCCCGCCGAATATCCGGTGCCGGAGACTTCGGCAACCGGCGGGGGCGGGATTCACGGCAGCCCCCGGCGATTCTCCGACCCGGTGGGGGGGTCGGAGAATGTCGCCCCGTGTTTGAGGAGCCATTCGTCGCAGTGTGGGGAGAGGGGGCAAGAGTGAAAAAGGGAAAACTTTGTACAGACTGTATAGTTGATTGCTGGGAAGTATGTTTCCCGGGGTGATTTGTGTTGTAATCTGTTTTGATACATGTTGGGAATAGAATGCGTTATTGAAAAAAACCTTGCAGATCACAACACACTGTGTGAAAAAAACATTCTCCTCGCCTCCCCCTCTGGTTCTTTTACCGATTCGCTTCACTCTATATTGCCCCTGGTCTCTGATTACCAGCCGCTGGAAACACATTCTCCCATCAAACCTCGATTGACTTTGACACCTCGAGTAAATCTTCCCCTTAGCCCTCTCTGCTCCCTGGAGCACAATCCCAGCTTCTCCCAGTCCAGGTACTCCTCCCCGAGTCCCTGACGTCGCTGCTGCAGTGTGGGGCCCAGGATCGCTGGGGCCTAACCTTATCCCTCTGCCCTGGCGATTGGGGATTGAAAAACAAACACAGAGAAAAACTTTGAACTCACCAGTGTCCCGGATAATGAGGTCGTGACCGAGAGAGTGAGTGAGGGAGTGAGTGGGGGAGAGAGAGGGAGTGTGTGAAGAGAGAGAGACTTAAATCAGCTCAAACTGTTTTCACCAGCAAGGAAGTAGAAGCAATATTTGACCCTACCCTGTACAACAATCGGGATCCAGAGAGGAAACCGTGGCTAGGGCGTGTGAGGCAGGGAAAGGTCATCATATTTAATGACTTTCACTTTCTACTCTCAAGTTGAACAAACAGCGAAATACGAGAGCTGATTCAGTGATGCTGATTTGACTGGTATCTGTCTGCGGGTCACTGCTGACATGTCGCTTCTGCACGGCATGGAGTTATTAGTATTTTGTATTAACCCCTCTGTGTCCAGTCCCAGTCAGCACATCCGCAAGGACAGAGAGGATGCAAGAAACATGCTGTAGCGCACAACGGCTTACGAGAGAGACGAGTAGAGATGAAGTCGATGAGGCTTTATTAAGCGAGACTTGTCCCTAGCAGTTCAGCAACAGAATGGAGCGGCGGGGAGAAGCTCGGGTTCTTATACTCCACCTTCAGGGCGGAGCCAGGAGTCAACAGCCAACCAGGACCCGGGATCTGTCAGCCATAGCATCACGGCTTCACAGACCCACATGACCCCTAATACATACTACCACACATGCCTCCTTCTCTCTCGCCTCCTTCACTCTTACAAATCACTCCCCTATCATCCCCACACTCCCCCATCTCCCTCACTCCCCTATCATCCCCACACTCCCCCATCTCCATCACTCCCCCACCTCCGTCACTCCCCCATCTCCTTCACTCCCCCATCTCCCTTACTCCCCATTCTCCCTCACTCCCCATCACTGCCCCATCTCCCTCACTCCCCCGTCTCCCTCACTCCCCCACCTCCCTCACTCCCCCAACACCCTCACTCCCCCAACACCCTCACGCCCCCAACTCCCTCACTCCCCTATCATCCCCACACTCCCCCATCTCCCTCTCTCCCTCACTCCCCACCACTCCCCCATCTCCGTCACTCCCCCAACACCCTCACTCCCCCATCTCGGTAACTCCCCCATCTCCCTCACTCCCCCATCTCCCTCACTCCCCCATCTCCCTCACTCCCCCATCTCCCTCACTCCCCCTCACTCCCCCACCTCCCTCACTCCCCCATCTCCCTCACTCCCCCATCTCCCTCACTCCCCCGTCTCCCTCACACCCCATCACTCCCCCACCTCCCTCACTCCCCATCTCCCTCACTCCCTCATCTCCCTCACTCCGCCGTCTCCCTCACTCCCCATCTCCCTCACTCCCCCTTCTCCCTCACTCCCCCTCACTCCTCCATCTCCCTCACTCCCCCATCTCCTTCACTCCCCCATCTCCCTCAGTCCCCCATCTCCCTCACTCCCCCTCATTCCCCCATCTCCCTCACTCCCCCATCTCCTCACTCCCCCATCTCCCTCACTCCCCCATCTCCCTAACTCCCCCGTCTCCCTCACTCCCCCATCTCCCTCACTCCCCATCTCCCTCACTCGCCCATCTCCCTCACTCCCCCGTCTCCCTCACTCCCCATCACTCCCCCATCTACCTCACTCCCCCGTCGCCCTCACTCCCCATCACTCCCACATCTCCCTCACTCCCCCATCTCCCTCACTCCCCCATGTCCCTCACTTCCCATTCTCTCTCACTCCCCATCACTCCCCCATCTCCCTCATTCCCCCATCTCCCTCATTCCCCCATCTCCCTCACTCCCCCATCTCCCTCACTCCCCATCTCCCTCACTCCCCCATCTCCGCCAGTCCCCCATCTCCCTCACTCCCCCATCTCCCTCACTCCCCCATCTCCCTCACTCCCCCATCTCCCTAACTCCCCATCTCCCTCACTCCCCCATCTCCCTCACTGCCCCATCTCCCTCACCCCCCCATTTCCCTTACTCCCCCATCTCCCTCACTCCCCCATCTCCCTCACTCCCCCATCTCCTTCACACCCCCATCTCCCTTACTCCCCATTCTCCCTCACTCCCCATCACTGCCCCATCTCCCTCACTCCCCCGTCTCCCTCACTCCCCATTCTCCCTCACTCCCATCACTCCCCCATCTCCCTCACTCCCCATCTCCCTCACTCCCCCATCTCCGCCACTCCCCCATCTCCCTCACTCCCCATCTCCCTCACTCCCCCTTCTCCCTCACTCCCCATTCTCCCTCACTCACCATCTCCCTCACTCCCCCATCACCCTCACTCCCCCATCTCCGTCACTCCCGCATTTCCCTCACTCCCCCATCTCCCTCACTACCCCATCTCCCTCACTCCCCAACATTCCCCCATCTCCCGCACCCCCCCATCTCCCTCACTCCCTCACTCCCCATCTTCCTCACTCCCCATCATTCTCCCATCTCCCTCACTCCCCCATCTCCCTCACTCCCCCATCTCCTTCACTCCCCCATCTCCCTTACTCCCCATTCTCCCTCACTCCCCATCACTGCCCCATCTCCCTCACTCCCCCGTCTCCCTCACTCCCCATTCTCCCTCACTCCCATCACTCCCCCATCTCCCTCACTCCCCCATCTCCCTCACTCCCCATCTCCCTCACTCCCCATCTCCCTCACTCCCCCATCTCCCTCACTCCCCCATCTCCCTCACTCCCCCATCTCCCTCACTCCCCCATCTCCCTCACACCCCCATCTCCCTCACTCCCCATCTCCCTCACTCCCCCATCTCCGCCACTCCCCCATCTCCCTCACTCCCCATCTCGCTCACTCCCCCATCTCCCTCATTCCCCATCTCCGTCACTCCCCCATCCCGTTCACTCCCCCATCTCCCTCACTCCCCCATCTCCCTCACTCCCCATCACTCCCCCATCTTCCTCACTCCCCATCACTCCCCCATCTCCCTCACTCCCCCATCTCCCCCATCTCCGCCACTCACCCATCTCCCTCAGTCCCCCATCTCGCTCACTCCCCCATCTCCCTCACTCGCCCATCTCCCTCACTCCCCATCACTCTCCCATCTCCCTCATTCTCCCAACTACCTCACTCCCCAGCTCTCTCACTCCCCCATCTCCCTCACTCCCCTCTCTCCCTCACTCCCCCATCTCCCTCACTCCCCATCCCTCCCCCATCTCCGCCACTTCCTCATCTCCCTCTCTCCATCACTCCCCACCACTCCCCCATCTCTGTCACTCCCCCATCTCCCTCACTCCACCATCTCCTTCACTCCCCCATCTCCCTCACTCCCCCATCTCCCTCACTCCCCCACATCCCTCACTCCCCCATCTCCCTCACTCCCCATCACTCTCCCATCTCCCTCATTCTCCCAACTACCTCACTCCCCATCTCTCTCACTCCCCCATCTCCCTCACTCCCCTCTCTCCCTCACTCCCCCATCTCCCTCACTCCCCATCCTTCCCCCATCTCCGCCACTCCCCCATCTCCCTCTCTCCCTCACTCCCCACCACTCCCCCACCTCCGTCACTCCCCCATCTCCCTCACTACCCCATCTCCGTCACTCCCCCATCTCCCTCACTCCCCCATCTCCCTCACTCCCCCATCTCCCTCACTCCCCCATCTCCCTCACTCCCCCTCACTCCCCCACCTCCCTCACTCCCCAATCTCCCTCACTCCCCCATCTCCCTCACTCCCCCGTCTCCCTCACTCCCTATCACTCCCCCACCTCCCTCACTCCCCCATCTCCCTCACTCCCCCGTCTCCCTCACTCCCCATCTCCCTCACTCCCCCATCTCCCTCACTCCCACTTACTCCACCATCTCCCTCACTCCCCCATCTCCTTCACTCCCCCATCTCCCTCACTCCAACTCATTCCCCCATCTCCCTCACTCCCCCATCTCACTCACTCCCCCATCTCCCTCACTCCCCCATCTCCCTCACTCCCCCGTCTCCCTCACTCCCCCATCTCCCTCACTCCCCATCTCCCACAGTCGCCCATCCCCCTCACTGCCCCGTCTCCCTCACTCCCCATCACTCCCCCATCTCCCTCACTCCCCCTTCTCCCTCATTCCCCATTCTCCCTCACTCACCATCTCCCTCACTCCCCCATCTCCCTCACTCCCCCATCTCCCTCACTCCCCCATCTCCCTCACTCACCCACCTCCCTCACTCCCCCATCTCCCTCACTCCCCCATCTCCCTCACACCCCCATCTCCCTCAATCCCCATCTCCCTCACTCCCCCATCTCCCTCACTCCCCCATCTACCTCGCTCCCCCATCTCCCTCACTCCCATCACTCCCCCATCTCCCTCACTCCCCATCTCCCTCACTCCCCCATCTCCGCCACTCCCCCATCTCCCTCACTCCCCATCCCCATCACTCCCCCATCTCCCTCACTCCCCCATCTCCCTCACTCCCCGATCTCCGCCACTCCCCCGTCTCCCTCACTCCCCATTCTCCCTCACTCACCCATCTCCCTCACTCTCCCATCTCCCTCACTCCCCCGTCTCCCTCACACCCCCATCTCCGCCACTCACCCATCTCCCTCACTCCCCCATCTCGCTCACTCCCCCATCTCCCTCACTCGCCCATCTCCCTCACTCCACATCACTCTCCCATCTCCCTCATTCTCCCAACTACCGTCCTCCCCAGCTCTCTCACTCCCCCATCTCCCTCACTCCCCTCTCTCCCTCACTCCCCCATCTCCCTCACTCCCCATCCCTCCCCCATCTCCGCCACTCCCCCATCTCCCTCTCTCCCTCACTCCCCACCACTCCCCCATCTCCGTCACTCCCCCATCTCCGTCACTCCCCCATCTCCCTCACTCCCCCATCTCCCTCACTCTCCCATCTCCCTCACTCCCCCTCACTCCCCCACCTCCCTCACTCCCCCATCTCCCTCACTCCCCCTCACTCCCCCACCTCCCTCACTCCCCCATCACCCTCACTCCCCCATCTCCTTCACTCCCCCATCTCCCTCACTCCCCCTCATTCCCCCATCTCCCTCACTCCCCCATCTCCCTCACTCCCCCATCTCCCTCACTCCCCCATCTCCCTCACTCCCCCATCTCCCTCACTCCCCCGTCTCCCTCACTCCCCCACCTCCCTCATCTCGCTCATCCCCCATCTCACTCACTCCCCCATCTCCCTTACTTCCCATTCTCCCTCAATCCCCATCACTCCCCCATCTCCCTCACTCCCCCACCTCCCTCACTCCCCCATCTCCCTCACACCCCATCTCCCTCACTCCCCCATCTCCGCCAGTCCCCCATCTCCCTCACTCCCCGATCTCCCTCACTCCCCCATCTCCCTCACTCCCCATCTCCCTCACACCCCCATCTCCCTCACTCCCCATCTCCCTCACTCCCCCATCTCCCTTCCTCCCCCAACTCCCTCACTCCCCCATCTCCCTCACTCCCCCATCTCCCTCACTCCCCCATCTCCCTTACTCCCCATTCTCCCTCACTCCCCATCACTGCCCCATCTCCCTCACTCCCCCATCTCCCTCACTCCCCATCTCCCTCACTCCCCCATCTCCGCCACTCCCCCATCTCCCTCACTCCCCATCTCCCTCACTCCCCCATCTCCCTCATTCTCCATCTCCCTCACTCCGCCATCTCCCTCACTCCCCCATCTCCCTCACTCCCCCATCTCCCTCACTCCCCCATCTCCCTCACTCCCCAATCTCCCTCACACCCCCATCTCCCTCACTCCCCATCTCCCTCACTCCCCCATCTCCCTCACTCCCCCATCTCCCTCGTTCCCCCATCTCCCTCACTCCCATCACTCCCCCATCTCCCTCACTCCCCATCTCCCTCACTCCCCCATCTCCCTCATTCCCCATCTCCGTCACTCCCCCATCTCGCTCACTCCCCCATCTCCCTCACTCCCCCATCTCCCTCACTCCCCATCACTCCCCCATCTTCCTCACTCCCCATCACTCCCCCATCTCCCTCACTCCCCCATCTCCCTCACTCCCCCATCTCCGCCACTCCCCCGTCTCCCTCACTCCCCATTCTCCCTCACTCCCCCATCTCCCTCACTCCCCCATCTCCCTCACTCCCCCATCTCCGCCACTCACCCATCTCCCTCACTCCCCCATCTCGATCACTCCCCCATCTCCCTCACTCGCCCATCTCCCTCACTCCCCCATCTCCCTCACTCCCCCATGTCCCTCACTCCCCCTCACTCCCCCACCTCCCTCACTCCCCCATCTCCCTCACTCCCCCATCTCCCTCACTCCCCCGTCTCCCTCACTCCCCATCACTCCCCCACCTCCCTCACTCCCCCATCTCCCTCACTCCCCCATCTCCTTCACTCCCCCATCTCCCTCACTCCCCATCACTCCCCCATCTCCCTCATTCCCCATCTCCGTCACTCCCCCATCTCCCTCACTCCCCCATCTCCCTCACTCCCCCATCTCCCTCACTCCCCCATCTCCCTCACTCCCCCATCTCCCTCACTCCCCAATCTCCCTCACACCCCCATCTCCCTCACTCCCCATCTCCCTCACTCCCCCATCTCCCTCACTCCCCCATCTCCCTCGCTCCCCCATCTCCCTCACTCCCATCACTCCCCCATCTCCCTCACTCCCCATCTCCCTCGCTCCCCCATCTCCCTCACTCCCATCACTCCCCCATCTCCCTCACACCCCATCTCCCTCACTCCCCCATCTCCGCCACTCCCCCATCTCCCTCACTCCCCATCTCCCTCACTCCCCCATCTCCCTCATTCCCCATCTCCCTCACTCCCCCATCTCCCTCACTCCCCATCACTCCCCCATCTTCCTCACTCCCCATCACTCCCCCATCTCCCTCACCTCCCCCATCTCCCTCACTCCCCCATCTCCGCCACTCCCCCGTCTCCCTCACTCCCCATTCTCCCTCACTCCCCCATCTCCCTCACTCCCCCGTCTCCCTCACTCCCCCATCTCCGCCACTCACCCATCTCCCTCACTCCCCCATCTCGATCACTCCCCCATCTCCCTCACTCGCCCATCTCCCTCACTCCACATCACTCTCCCATCTCCCTCATTCTCCCAACTACCTCACTCCCCAGCTCTCTCACTCCCCCATCTCCCTCACTCCCCTCTCTCCCTCACTCCCCCATCTCCCTCACTCCCCATCCCTCCCCCATCTCCGCCACTCCCCCATCTCCCTCACTCCCATCACTCCCCCATCTCCCTCACTCCCCATCTCCCTCACTCCCCCATCTCCCTCACTCTCCCATCTCCCTCACTCCCCCATCTCCCTCACTCCCCCATGTCCCTCACTCCCCCTCACTCCCCCACCTCCCTCACTCCCCCATCTCCCTCACTCCCCCATCTCCCTCACTCCCCCGTCTCCCTCACTCCCCCACCTCCCTCACTCCCCCATCTCCCTCACGCCCCCATCTCCCTCACTCCCCCGTCTCCCTCACTCCCCATCTCCCTCACTCCCCCATCTCTCTCACTCCCCTTAGTCCCCCATCTCCCTCACTCCCCCATCTCCTTCACTCCCCCATCTCCCTCACTCCCCCTCATTCCCCCATCTCCCTCACTCCCCCATCTCCCTCACTCCCCCATCTCCCTCACTCCCCCATCTCCCTCACTCCCCCATCTCCCTCACTCCCCCGTCTCCCTCACTCCCCCGCATCCCTCACTCCCCATCTCCCTCACTCGCCCATCTCCCTCACTCCCCCGTCTCCCTCACTCCCCCATCTCCCTCACTCCCCCGTCTCCCTCACTCCCCATCACTCCCCCATCTCCCTCACTCCCCCATCTCACTCACTCCCCCATCTCCCTTACTTCCCATTCTCCCTCACTCCCCATCACTCCCCCATCTCCCTCACTCCCCCATCTCCCTCACTCCCCCATCTCCCTCACTCCCCCATCTCCCTCACTCCCCCATCTCCCTCACTCCCCCATCTCCCTCACTCCCCCATCTCCCTCACTCCCCCATCTCCCTTACTCCCCATTCTCCCTCACTCCCCATTACTGCCCCATCTCCCTCACTCCCCCATGTCCCTCACTTCCCATCTCCCTCACTCCCCCATCTCTGCCACTCCCCCATCTCCCTCACTCCCCATCTCCCTCACTCCCCCATCTCCCTCATTCCCCGTCTCCGTCACTCCCCCATCTCCCTCACTCCCCCATCTCCCTCACTCCCCATCACTCCCCCATCTCTCTCACTCCCCCTTCTCCCTCACTCTCCATTCTCCCTCACTCACCATCTCCCTCACTCCCCCATCACCCTTACTCCCCCATCTCCCTCACTACCCCATCTCCCTCACTCCCCAACATTCCCCCATCTCCCGCACTCCCCCATCTCCCTCACTCCCTCACTCCCCCATCTTCCTCACTCCCCCATCTCACTCACTCCCCATCTCCCTCACTTCCCCTCACTGCCTCATCTTCCTCACTCCCCATCACTCCCCCCATCTCCCTCACGCCCCCATCTCCCTCACTCCCCCATCTCCCTCAATCCCCCATCTCCCTCACTCCCCAATCTCCCTCACACCCCCATCTCCCTCACTCCCTCACTCCCCCATCTCCCTCACTCCCCCATCTTCCTCACTCCCCCATCTCACTCACTCCCCATCTCCCTCACTTCCCCTCACTCCCTCATCTTCCTCACTCCCCATCACTCCCCCATCTCCCTCACTCCCCATCTCCCTCACTCCCCCATCTCCCTCACTCCCCCATCTCCCTCGCTCCCCCATCTCCCTCACTCCCATCACTCCCCCATCTCCCTCACTCCCCATCTCCCTCACTCCCCCATCTCCGCCACTCCCCCATCTCCCTCACTCCCCATCTCCCTCACTCCCCCATCTCCCTCATTCCCCATCTCCGTCACTCCCCCATCTCGCTCACTCCCCCATCTCCCTCACTCCCCCATCTCCCTCACTCCCCATCACTCCCCCATCTTCCTCACTCCCCATCACTCCCCCATCTCCCTCACTCCCCCATCTCCCTCACTCCCCCATCTCCGCCACTCCCCCGTCTCCCTCACTCCCCATTCTCCCTCACTCCCCCATCTCCCTCACTCCCCCATCTCCCTCACTCCCCCATCTCGATCACTCCCCCATCTCCCTCACTCGCCCATCTCCCTCACTCCACATCACTCTCCCATCTCCCTCATTCCACCAACTACCTCACTCCCCAGCTCTCTCACTCCCCCATCTCCCTCACTCCCCTCCCTCCCTCACTCCCCCATCTCCCTCACTCCCCATCCCTCCCCCATCTCCGCCACTCCCCCATCTCCCTCTCTCCCTCACTCCCCCTCACTCCCCCACCTCCCTCACTCCCCCATCTCCCTCACTCCCCCATCTCCCTCACTCACCCGTCTCCCTCACTCCCCATCACTCCCCCACCTCCCTCACTCCCCCATCTCCCTCACGCCCCCATCTCCCTCACTCCCCCGTCTCCCTCACTCCCCATCTCCCTCACTCCCCCATCTCTCTCACTCCCCTTACTCCCCCATCTCCCTCACTCCCCCGTCTCCTTCACTCCCCCATCTCCCTCACTCCCCCTCATTCCCCCATCTCCCTCACTCCCCCATCTCCCTCACTCCCCCATCTCCCTCACTCCCCCATCTTGCTCACTCCCCCATCTCCCTCACTCCCCCGTCTCCCTCACTCCCCCACCTCCCTCACTCCCCATCTCCCTCACTCGCCCATCTCCCTCACTCCCCCGTCTCCCTCACTCCCCCATCTCCCTCACTCCCCCGTCTCCCTCACTCCCCATCACTCCCCCATCTCCCTCACTCCCCCATCTCACTCACTCCCCCATCTCCCTTACTTCCCATTCTCCCTCACTCCCCATCACTCCCCCATCTCCCTCACTCCCCCATCTCCCTCACTCCCCCATCTCCCTCACTCCCCCATCTCCCTCACTCCCCCATCTCCCTCACTCCCCCATCTCCCTCACTCCCCATCTCCCTCACACCCCCATCTCCCTCACTCCCCCATCTCCGTCACTCCCCCATCTCCCTTACTCCCCCATCTCCCTCACTCCCCCATCTCCCTCACTCCCCCATCTCCCTCACTCCCCCATCTCCCTTACTCCCCATTCTCCCTCACTCCCCATCACTGCCCCATCTCCCTCACTCCCCCATGTCCCTCACTCCCCATCTCCCTCACTCCCCCATCTCTGCCACTCCCCCATCTCCCTCACTCCCCATCTCCCTCACTCCCCCATCTCCCTCATTCCCCGTCTCCGTCACTCCCCCATCTCCCTCACTCCCCCATCTCCCTCACTCCCCATCACTCCCCCATCTCTCTCACTCCCCCTTCTCCCTCACTCCCCATTCTCCCTCACTCACCATCTCCCTCACTCCCCCATCACCCTCACTCCCCCATCTACGTCACTCCCCCATTTCCCTCACTCCCCCATCTCCCTCACTACCCCATCTCCCTCACTCCCCAACATTCCCCCATCTCCCGCACTCCCCCATCTCCCTCACTCCCTCACTCCCCCATCTTCCTCACTCCCCCATCTCACTCACTCCCCATCTCCCTCACTTCCCCTCACTCCCTCATCTTCCTCACTCCCCATCACTCCGCCATCTCCCTCACGCCCCCATCTCCCTCACTCACCATCACTCCCCCATCTCCGTCACTCCCCCATCTCCCTCACTCCCCCATCTCCCTCACTTCCCATCACTCCCCCATCTCCGTAACTCCCCCATCTCCGTCACTCACCATCCCTCCCCCATCTCCCTCACTCCCCCATCTCCCTCACTCATCCATCTCCCTCACTCCCCATCAATCCCCCATCTCCCTCATTCTCCCAACTACCTCACTCCCCAGCTCCCTCACTCCCCCATCTCCCTCACTCCCCCCTCTCCTCACTCCCCCATCTCCCTCACTCCCCATCCCTCCCCCATCTCCGCCACTCCCCCATCTCCCTCTCTCCCTCACTCCCCACCACTCCCCCATCTCCATCACTCCCCAATCTCCCTCACTCCCCCATCTCCGTCACTCCCCCATCTCCCTCACTCCCCCATCTTCCTCACTCCCCATCACTCTCCTATTTCCGTCACTCCCCCATCTCCCTCACTCCCCATTCTCCCTCACTCCCCATCACTCCCCCTTCTCCCTCATTCTCCCAACTCCCTCACCCCCCATCTCTCTCACTCCCCATCACTCCAGAACTCCCTCACTCCTCCATTTCCCTCACTCCCCATCTCCCTAACACCCCATTTCCCTCACTCCCCCTCATTCTTCCATCTCCCTCACTACCCCATCTCCCTCACTCCCCCATGCCCCACACTCCCCATCAATCCCCAGTCTCCCTCACACCCCCATCTCCCTCACTCCCCATCAATCCCCCATCTCCCTCACTCCCCATCTCCCTCACTCCCCATCAATCCCCCATCTCCCTCACTCCCCCATCTCCCTCATAGAACATAGAACAATACAGCGCAGTACAGGCCCTTCGGCCCACGATGTTGCACCGAAACAAAAGCCATCTAACCTACACTATGCCATTATCATCCATATGTTGATCCAATAAACTTTTAAATGCCCTCAATGTTGGTGAGTTCACTACTGTAGCAGGTAGGGCATTCCACGGCCTCACTACTCTTTGCGTAAAGAACCTACCTCTGACCTCTGTCCTATATCTATTACCCCTCAGTTTAAAGTTATGTCCCCTCGTGCCAGCCATTTCCATCCGCGGGAGAAGGCTCTCACTGTCCACCCTATCCAACCCCCTGATCATTTGGTATTCCTCTATTAAGTCTCCTCTTAACCTTCTTCTCTCCAACGAAAACAACCTCAAGTCCATCAGCCTTTCCTCATAAGATTTTCCCTCCATACCAGGCAAGATCCTGGTAAATCTCCTCTGCACCCGCTCCAAAGCCTCCACGTCCTTCCTATAATGCGGTGACCAGAACTGTACGCAATACTCCAAATGCGGCCGTACCAGAGTTCTGTACAGCTGCAACATGACCTCCCGACTCCGGAACTCAATCCCTCTACCAATAAAGGCCAACACTCCATAGGCCTTCTTCACAACCCTATCAACCTGGGTGGCAACTTTCAGGGATCTATGTACATGGACACCTAGATCCCTCTGTTCATCCACACTTTCAAGAACTTTACCATTAGCCAAATATTCCGCATTCCTGTTATTCCTTCCAAAGTGAATCACCTCACACTTCTCTACATTAAACTCCATTTGCCACCTCTCAGCCCAGCTCTGCAGCTTATCTATATCCCTCTGTAACCTGCTACATCCTTCCACACTATCGACAACACCACCGACTTTAGTATCGTCTGCAAATTTACTCACCCACCCTTCTGCGCCTTCCTCTAGGTCATTGATAAAAATGACAAACAGCAACGGCCCCAGAACAGATCCTTGTGGTACTCCACTTGTGACTGTACTCCATTCTGAACATTTCCCATCAACCACCACCCTCTGTCTTCTTTCAGCTAGCCAATTTCTGATCCACATCTCTAAATCACCCTCAATCCCCAGCCTCCGTATTTTCTGCAATAGCCTACCGTGGGGAACCTTATCAAACGCTTTGCTGAAATCCATATACACCACATCAACTGCTCTACCCTCATCTACCTGTTCAGTCACCCTCTCAAAGAACTCAATAAGGTTTGTGAGGCATGACCTACCCTTCACAAAGCCATGCTGACTATCCCTGATCATATTATTCCTATCTAGATGATTATAAATCTTGTCTCTTATAATCCCCTCCAAGACTTTACCCACTACAGACGTGAGGCTCACCGGTCTATAGTTGCCGGGGTTGTCTCTGCTCCCCTTTTTGAACAAAGGGACCACATTTGCTGTCCTCCAGTCCTCTGGCACTATTCCTGTAGCCAATGATGACATAAAAATCAAAGCCAAAGGTCCAGCAATCTCTTCCCTGGCCTCCCAGAGAATCCTAGGATAAATCCCATCAGGTCCCGGGGACTTATCTATTTTAAGCCTGTCCAGAATTGCCAACACCTCTTCCCTACGTACCTCAATGCCATCTATTCTATTAGCCTGGGGCTCAGCATTCTCCTCCACAACATTATCTTTTTCCTGAGTGAATACTGACGAAAAATATTCATTTAGTATCTCGCCTATCTCTTCAGACTCCACACACAATTTCCCATCCCTGTCCTTGACTGGTCCTACTCTTTTCCTAGTCATTCGCTTATTCCTGGCATACCTATAGAAAGCTTTTGGGTTTTCCTTGATCCTTCCTGCCAAATACATCTCATGTCCCCTCCTTGCTCGTCTTAGCTCTCTCTTTAAATCCTTCCTCGCTACCTTGTAACTATCCATCGCCCCAACTGAAACTTCACACCTCATCTTCACATAGGCCTCCTTCTTCCGCTTAACAAGAGATTCCACTTCCTTGGTAAACCACGGTTCCCTCGCTCGAAGCCTTCCTCCCTGCCTGACCGGTACATACTTATCAAGAACATGCAGTAGCTGATCCTTGAACAAGCCCCACTTATCCAGTGTGCTCAACACTTGCAGCCTACTTCTCCACCTTATCCCCCCCAAGTCACGTCTAATGGCATCATAATTGCCCTTCCCCCAGCTATAACTCTTGCCCTGCGGTGTATACTTATCCCTTTCCATCATTAACGTAAACGTCACCGAATTGTGGTCACTGTCCCCAAAGTGCTCTCCTACCTCCAAATCCAACACCTGGCCTGGTTCATTACCCAAAACCAAATCCAACGTGGCCTCGCTTCTTGTTGGCCTGTCAACATATTGTTTCAGGAAACCCTCCTGCACACACTGTACAAAAAACGACCCATCTATTGTACTCGAACTATATCTTTTCCAGTCAATATTTGGAAAGTTAAAGTCTCCCATAATAACTACCCTGTCACTCCCCATCACTCCCCGATCTCCATCACTCCCCCATCTCCCTCACTCCCCATGCCCCTCACTCCCCATCAATCCCCCATCTCCCTCACTCCCCATCTCCCTCACTCCCCATCAATCCCCATCTCCCTCACTCCACCATCTCCCTCACTCCCCCATCTCCCTCACTCCCCCATCTTCCTCACTCCCCATTCTCCCTCACTCCCCATCACTCCCCCATCTCCCTCACTCCCCCATCTCCCTCACTCCCCACCCCCCTCATCTCCCTCACTCCCCATCACTCCACGATCTCCCTCACTCCCCCATCTCCCTCACTACCCATGCCCCTCACTCCCCATCAATCCCCCATCTCCCTCACTCCCCATCTCCCTCACTCCCCATCAATCCCCATCTCCCTCACTCCCCCATCTCCCTCACTCCCCCATCTCCCTCACTCCCCCATCTTCCTCATTCCCCATCACTCCCCCATCTCCGTCACTCCCCCATCTCCCTCACTCCCCATTCTCCCTCACTCCCCATCACTCCCCCATCTCCCTCACTCCCCCATCTCCCTCACTCCCCACCCCCCTCACTCCCAATTCTCCCTCACTCCCAATCACTCCTCCATCTCCCTCATTCACCCAACTCCCTCACCCCCATCTCCCTCACTCCCCATCACTCCCCAACACCCTCACTCCCCCCTCTCCCTCACTCCGCCATCTCCCTCACTCCCCATGTCCCTCACTCCCCATCTCCCTCACTCCCCCATCTCCCTCACTCCCCCATCACTCCCCCATTTCCCTCACTCTCCCATTTCTCTCACTCTCCCATCTCCCTCACGCCCCCATTTCCCTCACTCCCCTGTCTCCCTCACTCCCCATCTCTCCCCATCTCCCTCACTCCCTATCTCCCTCACTCCCCATCACTCTCCCATCTTCCTCACTCCCCCATTTCCCTCACTCCCCCATCTCCCTCACTCCCCACCTCCCTCACTCCCCATCACTCTCCCATCTCCCTCACTCCCCATCTCCCTCACTCCCCATCTCCCTCACTCCCCATCTCCCTCACTCCCCATCACTCTCCCATTTCCCTCACTCTCCCATTTCCCTCACTCTCCCATCTCCCTCACGCACCCATTTCCCTCACTCCCCTGTCTCCCTCACTCCCCATCTCCCTCACTCCCCATCTCCCTCACTCCCCCATCTCCCTCACTCCCCATCACTCTCCCATCTCCCTCACTCCCCTATCTCCCTCACTCCCCACCTCCCTCACTCCCCATCTCCCTCCCTCCCCATCTCTCCCCATCTTCCTCACTCCCCCATCTCCCTCACTCCCCCATCTCCCTCACTCCCCATCTCCCTCACTCCCCATCACTCTCCCATCTCCCTCACTCCCCCATCTCCCTCACTCCCCATCTCTCCCCATCTCCCTCACTCCCCTATCTCCCTCACTCCCCACCTCCCTCACTCCCCATCTCCCTCACTCCCCATCACTCCCTCACTCCCCTTACTCTCCCCTCCCCCTCCCACTCACTTCCCCCTCACTCTCTCCCTCACTCTCCCCCTAACTCCCCCCCCACTCACTCCCCTCCCCCTCTATCTCCCCTCCCCCTCCGTCTCCCCTCCCCCTCCGTCTCCCCTCCCTCTCCCTCTCCCCTCCCTCTCAGTGTTTCAATTGAAGGAGACTTAAACATATATTCTGCTACCACTTAATTTGGATTCTAACCCGCATATTTTGTTCACGTGTGTGTGTGTGTGTGAGCGTGTGTGTGTTTGTGTGTGTGTGTTTGTGTGTGTGTGTGTGTGTGTTTGTGTTTGTGTGTGTGTGTGTTATAACCTGCCTACTTACCATTGGCTGGGGACTAATGACTATCCCACAATCCTGTGGGAGTATGAGCTTCCCCAATGAGGGGGGCGGAGAAACCATTAGTAAATTCCAAGTATAAATAAAGCTGGCCAGTTTGGAACCAGCAGGAAGGAGTATGTAGCAAGGGAAGTTACTGCTACTGTTATATATATATGTTATAGTAAATAAATGTTATTACTTTGTATCCTTAAAACTCGTGCTGGATTCTTCGTGGCCCTCACAAAACTGGTGACGAAGGTTAAAGTGAATAGCTGTCTACACTGCTGAAGCCACCTCCCTGGATTTTTGTTGGATACAGGTTGGAAGTTGTTTTCTATTATACCATGCCTCTGTACGGACGTTTGGATGTTTTTGATGCTGCG
The DNA here is from genome assembly GCF_047496885.1 of Scyliorhinus torazame. NCBI lineage: Eukaryota > Metazoa > Chordata > Chondrichthyes > Carcharhiniformes > Scyliorhinidae > Scyliorhinus > Scyliorhinus torazame. The sequence continues at coordinate 207,114,084 of NC_092721.1, read as the reverse complement.
CCGGAAAGCTGGAACCAGTACACACAACGGATGTGTTACTATTTCCGGGCAAACAATATCACCGAAAACGAGCGCCAGGTGGTCATATTGCTCACCGCCTGCGGCCCGCATACGTTTGGGGTTATTAGGAGCCTTACGTACCCAGCTGCGCCGGACACCAAAACGTTTGATGAACTTGTGAATATAGTTGTGGTAGTATGCATTAGGGGTCATGTGGGACTGTGAAGCCGTGATGTCATTGGCTGACAGATCCTGGGTCCTGGTTGGCCGTTGACCTCTAGCTCCGCCCTGAAGGCGGAGTATAAGAACCAGGAGTCCTCCCCCGCAGGCCAGTCTACTACTGAACTGCGGGGGAACAGTCACGCTTAATAAAGCCTCATCGACTTCACTCTATTCGTCTCTCGGAGTCTTTGTGCTCTACAATTTATTAAGCGTGACTAAAGGACTATGGAGCTCAGGATCATCCCGGAATGCCTGAGGATCAGCCCCCACGCAGTGAACGCAGCAGCAGCTTTCAAGCACTGGCAGACTTGTTTCGAGGCCTACCTCAGAACGGCCCCCGGCCGGGTCACAGAAGACCAAAAACTACAGGCCCTGCACTCGAGGTTAAGCACGGAGATTTTCTCTCTCATCGAAGACGCAGAGGATTTCCAGACGGCGTTCGCAGCACTCAAAAGCATCTATGTTCGCCCAGTAAACCAGATCTACGCTCGCTATCAACTCGCAACGAGACGGCAAAGTCCCGGAGAATCGATAGATGAATTCTACGCCGCGCGACTAATTTTGGGACGGGCCTGCAGCTGCCCGCCGGTGAACGCAAATGAACACACGGACATGTTAATGCGCGATGCTTTTGTGGCAGGTATGAACTCCTCCCAAATCCGCCAAAGACTTTTAGAAAAAGAGTCGCTAGGACTCTCAGAGGCACGGGCCCTGGCAGCCTCCCTGGACATGGCCGCGCGAAACGCCCGCGCCTACGGCCCCGACCGCGCGGCAGCCCATTGGGCTCCGTACGCACCCATCGCGACAAACCCAACCCCCCCCCCGGAAACCCCACAGGCTTGCGCGGTTCAAACGCCAAGTCGCACCAGGGGAGCCCGCTGCTATTTCTGCGGCCAGGCGAAACACCCCCGGCAGCGCTGCCCGGCCCGCGCAGCGATCTGCAAGAGCTGCGGGAAAAAGGGCCATTTCGCGGTTGTGTGCCGGTCCCGCGAGGTCGCCGCTGTCCCGGGGGAACAGGGAGCCCTGCACGCCTTTTACGCTCCCCAACCCGCCCCCCCAGCGCCCCATGTACGACCCGCAGGCGCAACCACTTTGGGTCCCGACCACCGCTCTCCCCGGAGAAGAGGGAGTTCTGCGCGTCTCTAACGCTCCCCAACCCCCCCCCCCCCGCGCCCCATGTATGACCCGCCGGCGCTACCACTTTGGGTCACGGCCACCGCTGTCCCCAGAGAAGAGGGAGTCCTGCGTGTTCCTAACGCTCCCCAACCCCCCCAGCGCCCCATGTGCGACCCGCAGGTGCCGCCATTTTGGGTCCCGGCCACCACGAGGGGAGGAGGGGCGCCGCCATCTTGGACCACCCCAGACCTGTGCGACGCATGGGGCGGCCATTTTGTCCACCCCCGCCGCCATCTTGTGACCCCCCAGCCATGTGCGATGCATGGGGGCAGCCATCTTGTTCACCCCCGGCGCCATCTTGGACGGCAACAACGGACCCCAGTGTCGACGGCTCCACGGGGTTCGAAGAAGACGCTCAACCATTACGATCACGTCTGGCTTCAATGACGCTGGACCAAGCACGGCCCCAGACGCTCCAGACGACGACGACAACGGTGCTGATAAACGGGCACGAGACACCATGCCTGGTTGACTCCGGGAGCACGGAGAGCTTCATCCACCCCGACACGGTAAGACGCTGTTTTTTGACCATCCGTCCCAGCGCACAAAAGATTTCCCTAGCTGCAGGATCCCACTCCGTACAGATCAAAGGCTTCTGCATAGTTATCCTAACGGTGCAGGGGAGGGAGTTCAAAAACTACAGGCTCTACGTCCTTCCCCAACTCTGCGCGCCCACATTACTGGGATTAGGCTTCCAGTGCAATCTGCAGAGCCTTACGTTTAAATTCAGCGGCCCAATACCCCCACTCACTATCTGCGGCCTCGCAACCCTCAAGGTTCAACCCCCATCCTTGTTTGCAAACCTCACCCCGGATTGCAAACCCGTCGCCACTAGGAGCAGACGGTACGGCGCCCAGGACCGGACCTTCATTCGGTCCGAAATCCAGCGGCTACTGAAGGAAGGCATAATCCAGGCCAGCAATAGTCCCTGGAGAGCACAGGTGGTAGTAGTAAAGACAGGGGAGAAGCAAAGGATGGTCATAGACTATAGCCAGACCATCAACAGGTACACACAACTAGACGCGTACCCTCTCCCCCGCATATTCGACATGGTCAATCGGAATGCCCAATATAAGGTCTTCTCCACCGTGGACCTCAAGTCCGCCTACCATCAGCTCCCCATCCGCCCAAGTGACCGCAAGTACACAGCCTTCGAGGCAGACGGGCGATTATACCAGTTCCTAAGGGTCCCATTTGGCGTCACAAACGGGGTCTCGGTCTTCCAACGAGAGATGGACCGAATGGTTGATCAACACGGGTTGCGGGCCACGTTCCCGTATCTCGACAATGTAACCATCTGCGGCCACGATCAGCAGGACCACGACGCCAACCTCCAAGAATTCCTCCAGACCGCTAAAGCCTTGAACCTCACGTACAACGAGGACAAGTGCGTTTTTAGCACAAACCGGCTAGCCATCCTGGGCTACGTAGTGCGCAATGGGATAATAGGCCCCGACCCCGAACGTATGCGCGCCCTCATGGAATTTCCCCTCCCGCACTGCCCAAAAGCCCTAAAACGCTGCCTGGGGTTCTTTTCATACTACGCCCAGTGGGTCCCCCAGTACGCAGACAAGGCCCGCCCCCTAATACAGACCACGACCTTCCCTCTGTCGACAGAGGCTTGCCAGGCCTTCAGCCGCATCAAAGCGGATATCGCAAAGGCCACGATGCGCGCCATCGACGAGTCCCTCCCCTTCCAGGTCGAGAGCGACGCCTCCGACGTAGCTCTAGCGGCCACCCTTAACCAAGCGGGCAGACCCGTGGCCTTTTTCTCCCGAACCCTCCACGCTTCAGAAATCCGCCACTCCTCAGTGGAAAAGGAAGCCCAAGCCATAGTGGAAGCTGTGCGACATTGGAGGCATTACCTGGCCAGCAGGAGATTCACTCTCCTCACGGACCAACGGTCGGTAGCCTTCATGTTCGATAATGCACAGCGGGGCAAAATCAAAAACGACAAGATCTTAAGGTGGAGGATCGAGCTCTCCACCTTCAACTACGAGATCTTGTATCGTCCCGGAAAGCTGAACGAGCCGTCCGATGCCCTATCCCGCGGCACATGTGCCAACGCACAAATTAACCGCCTCCAAACCCTCCACGAGGACCTCTGCCACCCGGGGGTCACTCGGCTCTACCACTTTATTAAGTCCCGCAACCTCCCATACTCTTTGGAGGAGGTCCGTACAGTCACAAGGAACTGCCACATCTGCGCAGAGTGCAAACCGCATTTTTTCAGGCCGGATGGTGCGCACCTGATTAAGGCTTCCCGCCCCTTTGAACGCCTTAGTCTGGATTTCAAAGGACCCCTCCCCTCCACCGACCGCAACACATACTTCCTTAATGTGGTGGACGAGTACTCCCGCTTCCCATTCGCCATCCCCTGCTCTGACATGACCGCGGCCACAGTCATTAAAGCCCTGAACACCATATTCACACTGTTCGGTTGCCCCGCATACGTCCACAGCGACAGGGGGTCCTCCTTCATGAGTGACGAGCTGCGCCAGTTCCTGCTCAGCAACGGTATAGCCTCGAGCAGGACGACCAGCTACAACCCCCGGGGGAACGGGCAAGTAGAGAGGGAGAACGGCACGGTCTGGAAGACCGTCCTACTGGCCCTACGGTCCAGGGACCTCCCAGTTTCACGGTGGCAGGAGGTCCTCCCGGACGCCCTCCACTCCATCCGGTCACTACTGTGTACTAGCACTAACCAAACGCCTCATGAGCGCCTCCTTGACTTCCCCAGGAAGTCCTCCTCTGGAACGTCGCTGCCGACCTGGCTGGCGGCCCCAGGACCCAACTTGCTCCGAAAACATGTGCGGGCGCACAAGTCGGACCCGTTGGTCGAAAGGGTTCACCTCCTTCACGCAAACCCGCAGTACGCTTACGTGGAGTACCCCGACGGCCGACAGGACACGGTCTCCCTGCGAGATCTGGCGCCTGCCGGCAACTCACCCCCCCCCCCCCGACACCAATCACCCCCTCCCTGCCACCGCCGCACTCCGCGACCGCCCCCTTCCCAGGAGGATCGGTCCTCCTCCCAGGCCCGACCAGGAGTGAGGCCCAAGCTGAAACCGTAAGGCTCCCGGATACGACAACACCGGAACAAGCACCACCACCACCACCGGGGCCGAGGCGATCGACACGGACGACCAGACCGCCCGCCCGACTCGTGGCGTCGATCTAACACTACAATATGTGGACTTTTAACGAGAACATTTTGTCTTTTTCTCCTGACGATTACTGTAAATAGTTTGAAACAAAAAAAAAACCTTGTACATACTGTAATAACATGCGAAAGTTTTCCTCCCAGGACCAGCCTTGTAAACCCTTACCACCATGCGAAGCATCACCCCGCCGGGTTCATTTTTAACAAGGGGTGAATGTGGTAGTATGCATTAGGGATCATGTGGGACTGCGAAGCCGTGATGTCATTGGCTGACAGATCCCGGGTCCTGGTTGGCCGTTGACCTCTAGCTCCGCCCTGAAGGCGGAGTATAAGAACCAGGAGTCCTCCCCCGCAGGCCAGTCTACTACTGAATTGCGGGGGAACAGTCATGCTTAATAAAGCCTCATCGACTTCACTCTATTCGTCTCTCGGAGTCTTTGTGCGCTATAATAGTGGGGCAACATTTTAACCCAACCCCGTCCACGATAGTCCAGCGTTACCGGTTTAATACCGCTGAGAGGATCTGGAGACTCCCTTGCCGATTTTCTATCCAGGCTACACAGGATTGCGGAGTACTGTGACTATGGTGAGACCTTGTCAGAAATGTTACGCGACCGTTTGGTTTGCGGTATTAACAATGCGGCCACCCAGAGAAAGTTGTCAGCTGAGCCAACATTGACTTTTCAACAGGCCATTCAAATAGTATTGTCCCGAGAGAGCGCAGAGCGAGGAGTACAGGAGCTACAGGGAATGGAAGTGCATGCCTTGGGGTGCAACCCCTTCCATCCAAAAACGTCCCCCCGCACTCCTGCGGTACCTTGGGCGAGGCGACGTCCGGACCGACGCCAGTGGCCGTTGGACATTCCTCCCCGAAGGGAGCCTTCTCCAGAGCCAATGGATGAGGAGCCATGTCCGTGTCAGACTTGTAGGCGCCGACCCCGTCGCGGACGGCGGTCCTGGGGGCGCCAGAGGCGCCGTCGTTCCAACCGTAACTGGGACCAGCCCATGGGCCGTAACTGGGACCAGCCCAGAGGCCGTACCTTCCATGTGGATGAACCTGCGGTGACTACTCCTGAGGACGTGGAGATGGAGGACGACTGCCTGCAGCTGCATTGTGTGGCAGCTCCCCGTGTGGCCCCCATTAAGGTGACAGTACGGGTCAATGGTCACCCGCTTGAGATGGAGTTGGACAGTGGCGCAGCGGTCTCCGTGATCGCCCAGAGGACATTCGACCGCATCAAGCAGGGTATACAGACCCTTACATTAACTGACTCACAGGCCAGGTTGGCCACCTACACGGGGGAACCACTGGACATTGCAGGAACTACAATGACCCCTGTTGTTTATGGACGCCAGGAGGGGCGTTTCCCACTTATCGTGGTGCGCGGCCATGGGCCCAGCCTGTTGGGTCAGGACTGGTTGCACCATTTGCGGTTGCAATGGCAGCACATCCTCCAAACAGTTTCTGAAGGGTTGACTGAGGTGCTAGGACGATACCCAGATGTATTCCAGCCCGGTTTGGGGAAAATAAAAGGGGCCGTAGCCCGTATCCAAGTCGAACCAGGAGCCACGCCGCGCTATTTCCGGGCGCGCCCGGTGCCTTACGTCTTGCTCGAGAAGGTAGAAGGGGAGCTCACTCGTTTGGAGAGTTTGGGTATTATCAGGCCCGTCTGTTTTGCTGACTGGGCAGCACCAATTGTACCTGTAATGAAGCCAGATGCCACAGTTCGCTTGTGTGGTGACTATAAACTTACAGTGAATACAGTTTCCCGACTCGACCAATATCCAATGCCTCGCAGAGAGGATCTCTACGCGAAACTTGCAGGTGGACTCTCGTTCACAAAATTACATATGAGTCACGCCTACCTATCGTTGGAGCTGGACCCTGCCTCCCGACCATATGTAACGATTAATACACACCGGGGCCTGTATGAATATACACGGTTGCCCTTTGGAGTATCCTCTGCCTGCGCAATTTTTCAGCGTGTTATGGAGGGCATTTTGAGGTTTACCGCGTGTCGCTGTCTACTTAGATGACGTTTTGATTACAGGGACTTCGGAGCAGGAACATTTGAAAAATCTGGAGGCTGTCCTTAGACGCTTTTCGGAGGCTGGAGTCCGTTTACGTCGCACAAAGTGCGTATTTCAGGCAAAGGAAGTAGTCTACCTAGGTTATCGGGTGGACCGCGAAGGTCTGCACCCCGTCGCAGAGAAGGTGCGTGCAATTCAACAGGCCCCCGCCCCGACTGACACTTCGCATCTTCGTTCTTTTCTCGGTCTCGTAAACTATTACGGGAAGTTCCTCCCCAATCTGGCAACTACGCTGGCCCCTTTGCACCTTCTGCTAAAGAAAAATCACACCTGGGTTTGGGGTCAGCTGCAAGAAACCGCTTTCCGGCGGGTAAAGCAACAATTATCGTCGTCTGGGTTACTAACCCACTATGATCCTGGAAAGCCTTTGCTCGTCACATGTGATGCATCCCCGTATGGTATTGAGGCCGTCCTGTCCCACAAGATGGAGAACGGGGCCGAACGACCGATAGCTTTCGCCTCCCGCACATTGACTGCAGCGGAGAAAAAGTACGCGCAGATCGAGAAGGAGGGCCTGGCAGTGGTTTTTGCGGAGAAACGCTTCCACCAGTACATGTACGGCCGCCATTTCACTATCGTGACTGATCATAAGCCCCAGCTGGGACTTTTCAGAGAGGATAAGCCAATACCGCCCATTGCTTCTGCACGGATCCAGCGCTGGGCTTTGTTGCTCGCTGCATACGAGTATTCTCTGGAGCACAAACCAGGAACGCAGATAGCGAATGCCGACGCACTGAGCCGATTGCCTTTATCGACCGGCCCCATGTCGACCTCCACGACCGGTGAGGTGGTTGCAACCCTAAATTTTATGGACACCTTGCCTGTCACGGCATCACAGATCCGTGAGTGGACCCAGACGGAGCCAGTCCTGTCAAAGGTTCGGCACATAGTCCTGTATGGTGGGCAGCACAGACAGCTCCCAGGCGAGTTGCGGGCATTTTCCTCCAAGCTGTCAGAATTCAGCGTGGAAGACGGCATCCTCTTGTGGGGGACGCGTGTGATTGTCCCGGAAAAAGGCCAGGAGCTGATACTAACAGACTTGCACAATGGGCATCCAGGTGTGACCAAAATGAAAATGTTGGCCCGGAGTTATGTCTGGTGGCCAGGCCTCTACACCGACATTGAGAAGGTGGCCCAAAACTGCTCCATTTGCCAGGAGCATCAGAAGCTTCCGCCGGCCGCGCCCCTACATCACTGGGAATGGCCAGGGCAGCCTTGGGCACGCTTGCATGCAGATTTCGCCGGCCCTTTTCAAGGATCCATGTTCCTTCTATTAATTGATGCCCAGTTCAAATGGCTGGAGGTGCATAAGATGCGGGGACAACGTCCTGCGCAACAATTGAAAAGATGCGTTTGTCGTTTAGTACGCATGGCCTCCCCGAGGTGCTGGTCACGGATAACGGCAATCCATTCACGATTGAGGAGTTTGCGAGATTCACGAAGGTGAACGGCATACGCCATATCCGCACTGCCCCTTAACCACCCGGCTTCAAATGGGTTGGCAGAGCGGACATTCAAAAGAGGCCTAAAGAAGCAGTCTTCCAGATCAATGGACACGAGACTGGCTCGCTTTTTGTTTACGTATAGGACCACCCCCCCCATGCGGTGACTGGGGTAGCTCCCGCAGAACTCCTAATGGGCCGGAGACTCCGCACCCGCCTTAGTATGGTTTTCCCGGACATTGACGCAAACGTACGCCGCACACAAGAACGGCAGGGACATGGATTTTCTCGGCATCGTCCGATTCGGCAGTTTGCGCCCGGTGACCCAGTGTTCGTTTGGAATTTTGCTGGTGGTGCCCAATGGGTTCCTGGTGTAATCTTTCGCCAAACGGGCCCTATATCTTACCAGGTGCAAGCCCAGGCTCATCTCCAGCGCAAACATGTAGACCACGTTCGGTCCAGAAGACTATCCCCTCAAAAGATTCCCCGCCCCCGGAGCTCATTTCTACAGCCGCAGAGGCCAGAGACAAGGGAAGGTAGTCCTCACAATCTTCCACTGGTGCCTCACTCGAAGCCTGCGCAGGTCGTTACAGAACCGAATGGAGATAGAGACGCTGACATGACGGAGGCAGCAGACTCTGACTCCGAGATGGAGACACAGGATGCATCAGAGGGGGAATCCTCGGGTCCACGGGCCGTGGATGTACAACCGCTGCGGCGTTCATCACGGAAGCGCCGGTCTCCGTCTCGTTACACGCCGCCTGATCCAGCGCCGCGTGGAAATGCTGTCCGGCCTGCGGCCAAACGAGTCCGACGCCCTCCTTCGCCAGGGTCTTCGGTGGATTCCTTGGACTTTGGGGGGAGGGATGTTATAACCTGCCTACTTACCATTGGCTGGGGACTAATGACAATCCCAATGAGGGGGGCGGAGAAACCATTAGTAAACTCCTAGTATAAATAAAGCTGGCCAGTTCGGGAACCAGCAGGAAGGAGTGTGCAGCAAGGGAAGTTGCTGCTGCTGCTGTTATATATATATATATATGTTATAGTAAATAAATGTTATTCCTTTGTATCCTTAAAACGCATGTGTGCGTGCGTGTGTGCGCGTGGTTTATTGTCACGTGTACCGAGGTACAGTGAAAAGTATTTTTCTGCGAGCAGCTCAACAGATCATTAAGTATGTGGGAAGAAAAGGGAATAAAAGAAAATACATAATAGGGCAACACAACATATACAATGTAACTACATAAGCACTGGCATCGGATGAAGCATACAGGGTGTAGTGTTAATGAGGTCAGTCCATAAGACGGTCATTTAGGAGTCTGGTGACAGTGGGGAAGAAGCTGCTTTTGAGTCTGTTCGTGCGTGTTCTCAGGCTTCTGTATCTCCTGCCCGATGGAAGAAGTTGGAAGAGTGAGTAAGCCGGGTGGGAGGGATCTTTGATTATACTGCCCGATTTCCCCAGGCAGCGGGAGGTGTAGATGGAGTCAATGGATGGGAGGCAGGTTCGTGTGATGGACTGGGTGGTGTTCACGACTCTCTGAAGTTTCTTGCGGTCCTGGACCGAGCAGTTGCCATACCAGGCTGTGATGCAGCCCGATAGGATGCTTTCTATGGTGCATCTGTAAAAGTTGGTAAGAGTCAATGTGGACATGCCGAATTTCCTTAGTTTCCTGAGGACGTATAGGCGCTGTTGTGCTTTCTTGGTGGTAGCGTCGACGTGGGTGGACCAGGACAGATTTTTGGAGATGTGCACCCCTAGGAATTTGAAACTGCTAACCATCTCCACCTCGGTCCCGTTGATGCTGACAGGGGTGTGTACAGTACTTTGCTTCCTGAAGTCAATTACCAGCTCTTTAGTTTTGCTGGCATTGAGGGAGAGATTGTTGTCGCTACACCACTCCACTAGGTTCTCTATCTCCCGCCTGTATTCTGACTCTTCGTTATTCGAGATCCGGCCCACTATGGTCGTATCGTCAGCAAACTTGTAGATGGAGTTGGAACCAAGTTTTGCCACTCAGTCGTGTGCGTACAGGGAGTAGAGGAGGGGGCTAAGTACACAGCCTTGCGGGGCCCCGGTATTGAGGACTATTGTGGAGGAGGTGTTGTTGTTCATTCTTACTGATTGTGGTCTGTTGGTCAGAAAATCGAGGATCCAGTTGCAGAGTGGGGAGCCAAGTCCTAGGTTTTGGAGCTTTGATGAGCTTGACTGGGATGATGGTGTTGAAGGCGGAGCTGTGTGTGAGTGTGAGTGTGAGTGTGAGTGTGAGTGTGAGTGTGAGTGTGAGTGTGAGTGTGAGTGTGAGTGTGAGTGTGAGTGTGAGTGTGAGTGTGAGTGTGAGTGTGAGTGTGAGTGTGAGTGTGAGTGTGAGTGTGAGTGTGAGTGTGAGTGTACCTGCCTGTGTTTGGCTGGAATGACTGTGTGAGAGCAGAATCTTTGCCTTTGAGTTTTTATTGTTTTTCTTGGGTTTGGTGTTGAGCATGGAAACTCGGAGCAGGAGCCCATTCGGCCCCTCGAGCCTGACCCACCATTCAATATAGCCGAGGCCGACCCTCGATCGCAATGCCATAGTCCCGTTTTTTCCCCATACCCCGTTGATGCCACTAAAATCTAAAAAAAAAAATGTTCTTAAATATATTCAGTGACTTTGTGTCGACGGCTTTCTGTGGTCCAGAATTCCACAGGTTCCCCACACTCTGGGTGAAGAGGTTTCTCCCCGCCTCAGCCCTGAATAGCCGACTCTGTATCTCTGGACGGTGTCCCCTGCCTTTCGATTCCCCAAACCGGGGAAAGGTTCCTGCCTGCACCTGGTCTGTCCATCCCTGTTAGAATCGTATACGTTTCAATCAGATCCCCTCTCACCTTTCTAAACACCAGTTAATACAAGCCGAATCTCTCCTCGGAGGACAGTCCCACCCACCCTGGTATCAGCCTGGTGAACCTTCGCTGAGCTCCTTCACTGCCAAGTATATCCTTCCTTAGGTAGAGAGACCAGAACGGCTCACAATACTCCAGGATTTGCATTTGGATTTGTTTTACTGTCACCTGTCCCGAGTTACAGTGAAAGGGATTGTTCTGCGTAGTCCAGACAGATTGTTCCATACATAAAAAAACATAGGACATGCATACATACACAATGTAAATACATAGACACAGGCATCACATGAAGCATACGGAGTGTAGCACTACTGTCATGTGAGAGTGCTTTTAAGAATTGGATGTTTAAGCAATGTACCTTTAACAGATCAAGCTGATCATATTACTGAAGTGATGTCACAGGGGGTGGAGCTGAGCTCACTTCTGCTTTTGGTTTCAGTTTGGCAAAGCAGCTTGGGTGTGTCTGTGTGTTTCCAGAGAGCTGCAGGAAGAAAAGCAAGGTGCTGGAGCTGAAGTCAACCAAGCTGATATATCTCTGCCATCCAACAGAAAATATCTATATTCTGTGACCCGGTGTGTTACTGTTTCGAAGGTTTGAAGTCTTTTGGATGTTTGAAGGAACATTTTGAGGGATTATTTAGTGTTGCATTATTTTTGGGGTTATCTTTGAAGTAAGGGGTGTTAAGGGATCCAATGTTTATTTAAAAGGTTAAGTTGAGTTCATGGAATACACATTGTATTCTCCGCAATCGGCACGATGTCCGCCGACTGGCGCCAAAAACGGAGCGAATCAGTCCGGCATCGCACCGCCCCAAAGGTGCAGAATCCTCCGCACCTTGAGGGGCTGAGCCCTAACCTTGAGGGGCTAGGCCCGCGCCGGACTGATTTCCGCCCCGCCAGCTGGCGGGAAAGGCCTTTGATGCCCCGCCAGCTGGCGCGAAACTGACATTGCCGGGCAGCGCATGCGCGGGAGCATAGCGGCCGCTCACGGCATCCCCACGCATGCGCAGTGGAGGGGGTCTCTTCCACCTCCGCCATAGTGGAGACCATGGTGAAGGCGGAAGGAAAAGAGTGCCCGCACGGCACAGGCCCACCCACGGATCGGTGGGCCCCGATCGCGGGCCAGGCCACTGTGGGGGCACCCCCCGGGGCCAGATCGCCCCACGCCCCCCCCAGGACCCCGGAGCCCGCCCGCGCCACCTTGTCCCGCCGGTAAGAGAGGTAGTTTGATTCTCGCCGGCGGGACAGGCATTCCAGCAGCGGGACATTCGGCCCATCACGGGCCGGAGAATCGCCAGGGGGGCCCCGCCAACCGGCGCGGCGCGATTCCCACCCCTGCCGAATATCCGGTGCCGGAGAAGAGATCAGTTCAGTCCATAAGAGGGTCATTTAGGAGTCTGGTGACAGCGGGAAGAAGCTGTTTTTGAGTCTGTTCGTGCGTGTTCCCAGACTTCTGTATCTCCTGCCCGATGGAAGAAGTTGGAAGAGTGAGTGAGCCGGGTGGGAGGGATCTTTGATTATGCTGCCCGCTTTCCCCAGACAGCGGGAGGTGTAGATGGAGTCAATGGATGGGAGGCAGGTTCGTGTGATGGACTGGGCGGTGTTCACGACTCTCTGAAGTTTCTTGCGGTCCTGGGCCGAGCAGTTGCCATACCAGGCTGTGATGCAGTCGGATAGGATGCTTTCTATGGTGCATCTGTAACAATTGTGGACATGTCGAATTTCCTTACTTTCCTGAGGGAGTATCGTGTGCTTTCTTGGTCGTTGTGTCGACGTGGGTGGACCAGGACAGATTGTTGGTGATGTGCACCCCTAGGAATTTGAAACTCAACCATCTCCTCATCGCCCCGTTGACGCTGACAGGGGTGTAGGTCGTTGACCTTTTTCCCACACTGGAGCTCAGTCCTCCTGATCACACCCCCCGGGCTTCTGACCATCGCCAACTCATTCCAGGCGACACTGCCTGCTGTGGCTGACCCTCCGGCATCCTCGGGGGAACAGCATCCCTCCTGGCCTCCACCGCATCGAGGAGCCTCCCCGGGTTCGCATCCTCGCATCGTGGCGCCGGCGGCTTGGCACCATTGTTGCGAGCTGGCTGGGGCAGGCTGAGCAGGTGCTGTTTAAGTGCTGCCCGCCCTTGTTAGCGGGGGGGCTGGCGAGCGCAGTGCCGGCAAATCAGCTGGCGAGCCTTCGTTTGCGGCGTGAAGCCCGTGGGTCTCGTTGAGTGGACCAATGAACGTTGTATTGCGTTGCCAGCCTCGCCAGGGAGCTCGCGGCTGCTCCCGCTCACTACCACACTGAGAAATCTTTCCAGAGAATCGCGCCCATAATGTGAACTGCTGGGGTCCCGGCACTGATCCCTGCTGTACCCGGGCAGTCACTGACTGCCACTCAGAAAAGGACCCATTTATTCCCACTCTCTGATTCCTGTCTGTCAGCCAGTTCTCGATCCCTGCCAATATTTACCCCCTATCCCATGTGCTTTCATTATTCGCACTAACCTCTTACAAGGGACTTTATCAAAAGCCTTCTGAAAGTCCAAATACACCACATCCACTGGTTCTCCCGTGTCTGTTCTACTAGTTACATCCTAAAAACACTCCGTTACATTTGTTGAGCATGATTTTCCTTTCATAAACCCATGCCAGCGTTGTGCATTCCCGTTGATCCTTTACAAATGTTCTGTTATCCTTGGCGGGAGTCTCCCCTACCCGGCGGGGCGGGCCGTACCAGCGCCGAGGAGCGGCGTGAACCACTATGGCATCGGGCCGCCCGGAAGGTGCAGAATCCTCCGCACTTCAGGGGCTAGGCCGGCGCCGAAGGGCCTCCGCCGGCCGGCCGGCGGGCGCGGGTTGGCGCATGTGTGGGAGCGCCAGCCTGTGCTGGCATTATCCCAGCGCATGCGCAGGGGGTTCTTCTCCGCGCCGGCCATGGCGGAGGTTGACAGCAGCCGGCACGGAGGGAAAGAGTGCCCCCCTGGCACGGGCCCACCCGCGGAGCGGTGGGCTCCGACCGCGGGCCAGGCCAGCTTGGGGGCACCCCCCCCCCAGGGCCAGATCCCCCGGGAGGATCTGCATCACACACCCCCCCCCACCACCCCCACATCCCGCTGACCCGCGATGGAATCACATATCTTGTCTTGTGCGTCGCAGGAGCTGCTGGCGGTGGGGCCGTTCCCCGACCCCGGCCACAACCAGAACCCCGTGCGCCAACCAGTGACGTGGATCAGACCGATACGGACGGGAGTCCCCGACCTGCACCCCGAGATACCCCGGAGCCCGGGTCCGGGGGGGGTGGGGGGGGGGGGGGGGGGACACTGACTTCCCATCACAGCTGTCTCCTCCACCATCCCAGAGACACGCATCTCGGACGGGCACTTTAGTGAGGAGGCTCCTGGGACACTCTCCACACAGCTGATCCGGTCCAGCAGGTGGAGGGAGGAGCAGCCAAGGGGCCAGAAGGTCGGGGGGCAGCCCGGCCCCAGGAACCAGCTGCCACCCAGACTGGCCTCGAGCCTCTGGGACGGACGGCCCCATCGATTGAATATTTTGTGAATTGTCCTGTTTTTTAAAAATATCTCCTATTTGACTAGAACACCATTTTTTTTTTCCTTCCTTTTAACGACCAAAGGCTTATACTGTGACCTTTCTACTGTGACCTTTCTACTGTGACCTTTCTACTGTGACCTTTCTACTGTGACCTTTCTACTGTAACCTTATACTGTGCAGTCACAGAGCCAGGGGCTACAGGAGGGGATAGCGAGGAGCATCCAGAACCTGCAGGGGGCAGGTGGAGGAGTCCAACCGCGTGCAGGGGCAGGAGGTGGTGCCGACCATGCGTTCCACCCAGGCCAACACCGCACGGGTGGCGTTCGCGGTGGAGGCCTTGGGAGTGAAGGTTTCGGTCATGGGTCAGCATGTCCAAGGCCGGGGGGCATTCCGTGCAGGCGGGGGCCGAGGCCCAGGACAGGGCTGCCCTCCCACTGGCAGCCGTGTGCCAGCTGCACATCGCAGCAACGCTCCAGAGTGTGACCCAGAGTGTCACTGCGGACCGTGGCTGAGAGCAGCGGCGGCACTGCCCAGGCGCGGGCCGGCGTGGCGCAGACACCGAGGCAGGTGGCGCAGTCGCAGCATGGTGTGGCGCAGTCCTGTGGGAGGAGACCGGAGATCCCGGATGAAACGCAGACACGGGGAGAACGTGCAGACTCCCCAAGACGGTCACTGCAGGCCGGTGAGCTGGTACAGTGAGATAGCAGTGCTAACCACGATTCCACGCTGCCACCCTGACCACGCCCTCGGCGGCCACGGTAGACACATTGCGTCACGTGTTTCCTACTCGTGGACTGCTGGAGTTGGACAATGACACCCCTTTTACAGGGGGACGACTTCCGGCCTGCCGCTCGAGCTAACGGCATTCGCCACACGAGGAGGACCCCGTGCCCCCCTGTGTCCAGCAGATTGGCTGAGAGCATCGCTCAGACGATCAAGATGCTACGGGGAAACAGTTTGACAAACCGTGACGCCAACCACGTGACAATTTCTTGTTGCCTACAATTCCCCCACCCCCCCCCCACTCCACCCCGCCCACCCACCCACCCACCCCCACACACCACCACCAAGGGGTCACGCCTGCTGAGTTGTTGACGGGACATCACCTCAGAACAGAAGTTAGTGGTTGTTGACTTTATGGGGAGGGTGGAGACACATCAGGCTCCGAAGAGAACAACAGATTATTCCAGGTGGGGGACCCGGTTGTCATGTGAGAGTACCTTTAAGAAATGGGTGTTTAAGACATGTACCTTTAAGAAATGAGTGTTTATCAGTGATGTCAGAGAGTGGGTGGAGCTGGACTGTCTGTCAGCTTTTTACTTTCGTTTTAGGCTGTTTGCTGCAGGGTGTGTTTTAGTTTCGTTTTCAGAGCTGGATAGCTGCAGTCACAGCCAGAAGGGGTATTAGTCTCTCTCTGTAATCTAAAGACTGTAAATCGATCCTTTGGTGATTTAAAACTAATAACTGCTCTCAGTAGTGACTTTAACCTGATGTGCTGCTGTTAAAAGTTTTTTAAAAGTCTTATGGATGTTTAAAGGACAGCTTAAGGATGACGTAGCTTTGTATTCTTTGGGGGTTATATTTGAATTGATGGTTGCTAAGATGTTCACTGTATGTTTTTTTTAAATTAACTTGAGTTCACAGAATAAACATTGTTTTGCTTTAAAAAATACTTTTCCATTTCTGCTGTACCACACCTGTAGAGTGGGCCGTGTGCCGTGTGCTCCCCATACCACAATCTGTTAAAAGTTGTGGGTCAGGTGAACTCCATGCTACACTTTGGGGTTCCCTAAACCGTGGCGCATAACAAATAGGGGGCTCGAGGGGTATAAAAGTCTATCTATTGGATTGGCTTAGTGAATTTAAAGACAGTAAGGGGTGAGCATATTGTGGCTGCTTTTCCGGTGTGGTATTCTAGTTTAAGTGGGGAGCGTGTTGTGGACAATGGCTCTTTCAGAGGCTCAGAAGTTTTTGGGGGTGGAGACGGTCACACGCAGTACCTTACGGATAGAGACTAAAATCAGGCTGTTAGATTTGGCAAAAAACATTGCAGTTAACATTACCTGACAAATGCGAAAAGATGAGGTAATTATGGCGGTGGTTAAGCATTTAAAGTTGCCTGAGATACAGTTTGACTCATTGGAAATGGCAAAAATTCAGTAACATAAAATGGAACATGAAAAAGAATTAAAGCAGCTTAAAACTTTACTCTGTATCTAACCCCGTGCTGTACCTGCCCTGGGAGTGTTTGATGGGGACAGTGTAGAGGGAGCTTTACTCTGTATCTAACCCCGTGCTGTATCTGTTCTGGGCGTGTTTGATTGGGACAGTGTAGAGGGAGCTTTACTCTATAACTAACCCCGTGCTGTACCTGTCCTGGGAGTGTTTGATGGAGACAGTGTAGAGGGAGCTTTACTCTGTATCTAACCCCGTGCTGTACCTGTCCTGGGAGTATTTGATGGGACAGTGTAGAGGGAGCTTACTCTGTATCTAACCCCATGCTGTACCTGTCCTGGGAGTATTTGATGGGGACAGTGTAGAGGGAGCTTTACTCTGTACCTAACCCCGTGCTGTACCTATCCTGGGAGTATTTGATGGGGACAGTGTAGAGGGAACTTTACTCTGTATCTAACCCCGTGCTGTACCTGTCCTGCGAGTATTTGATGGGGACTGTGTAGAGGGAGCTTTACTCTGTATCTAACCCCGTGCTGTACCTGTCCTGTGAGTGTTAGATGGGGACAGTGTAGAGGGAGCTTCACTCTGTATCTAACCCCGTGCTGTACCTGTCCTGGGAGTGTTTGATGCAACAATGGATGATCCTCAAACTAATGAGAAATATGTCACTCAGAGCGTAATAATTAAATGAACAGACAGAGTCCGGGGGTAAGCCCTGGGCAAGATTGTCTTTGGGTTCGGTGATGAAATGAGTCACACAGAGATACAGAAATCCAGGAATTCTGACTAATGGGTCACGGCATCAGTTCCTGTCCTGGTCCCTGTTAGGGTCCAATTCTGGGGGAGACGCTCCGTCTCACACCACTGGGAGGTGACCTCAGATTCAGGATGTACTGGGAGCTACAGCAACAAGTTATATTTATCTAGCAGACTTACGGTAATGAAATGTCCCAAGGTGCTTCTCAGGAACACCATAGAGCAAAGTAGGACACTGTGCCACATTGTGGGGGAGTAATATTCTCAAACGAGAAAGTCAAAGTGAGGAAGGTCAGAAGTGCCTTCAGGCAGAGAGAATTTCATGATTGCAGCACTGCAGAGCACTGAGCAGCCACTAGAGTGTGCTGTAAGCTAAGGGATGAAGTCCCCCAGAGAGGGAGTGCAGTGCAGTGACAGAGGATCCTAGGTTGCAGGTTCCACACTGGCCATGAGCGACACGGAGGCTCCAGTTAAACCTTCACCGTCAAATTCCACACAGTTTAGGTTTCCAACAAGCCCCTCTGTCCTTTGAAACCACCGTCACATCTCTGCCCTCCCTTTCCCCTCAAGATCCTTATGCGTTGCTACCTCCCGAATCCTTTCCGATCCGTCCCGGAATTCCGTGTTCGAATCCCTCAGGTTTCTGCCCCAGGGTCTCAGCGACATCCTGGGTGACGGAGACAGAGGGAAACTATCCCCACCCGTCCCCCCCCCCGTCCTTCTCGAGCTGTCCGCAGCCTTGGACACGGTGACCAGACCATCCCCCCCCCAGCACCCCCTCCCCTGCTGTCCAGCTGGGGGGACAGCTCTCTCCTGGTTCCAATCCAATCAGAGTCAGGGAACGGCTGGTACCACCCCCACCCCCACCCTCACCCCCACCCCCACCCTCACCCCCACCCCCACCCCCACCCCCACCCCCACCCTCACCCCCACCCTCACCCTCACTCCCACCCTCACCCTCACCCCCACCCCCACCCCCTCCCCCACCCCCACCCTCACCCTCACCCCCACCCCCACCCCCACCCCCACCCCACCCCCACCCTCACCCTCACCCCCACCCCCACCCCCACCCCCACCCCCACCCTCACCCTCACCCCCACCCCCACCCCCACCCCCACCCCCACCCCCACCCCTACCCCCACCTCAACCCTCACCCCCACCCCCACCCCCACCCTCACCCCCACCCCCACCCCCACCCTCACCCCCACCCCCACCCCCACCCCCACCCCCACCCCCACCCCCCACCCCACACCCCCACCCCCCACCCCCACCCCCACCCCCACCCTCACCCCCACCCCCACCCTCACCCCCACCCCCACCCCCACCCTCACCCTCACCCCCACCCCCACCCCCACCCCCACCCCCACCCTCACCCCCACCCCCACCCCCACCCTCACCCTCACCCCCACCCTCACCCCCACCCCCACCCTCACCCCCCACCCCCACCCCCACCCCCACCCCCACCCTCACCCCCACCCTCACCCTCACCCCCACCCCCACCCCCCACCCCCACCCCCACCCTCACCCCCACCCTCACCCCACCCTCACCCCCACCTCAACCTCACCCTCACCCCCATCCTCACCCCCACCCCCACCTCAACCCCACCTCCACCCCCACCCCCACCCTCACCCCCACCCTCACCCCCACCCCCACCCTCACCCCCACCCCCACCCCCACCCTCACCCCCACCCCCACCCCCACCCTCACCCCCACCCCCACCCTCACCCCCACCCCCACCCCCACCCCCACCCCCACCCTCACCCCCACCCCCACCCTCACCCCCACCCTCACCCCCACCCCCACCTTCACCCCCACCCCCACCCCCACCCTCACCCCCACCCTCACCCCCACCCACACCCCCACCCCCACCCTCACCCTCACCCCCACCCCCACCCCCACCCTCACCCCAACCCCCACCCCCACCCTCACCCCCACCCTCACCCTCACCCCCACCCCCACCCTCACCCTCACCCCCACCTCAACCCCACCCTCACCCCCACCCCCACCCTCACCCTCACCCTCACCCCCACCCTCACCCCCACCCCCACCCTCACCCCCACCCCCACCCTCACCCTCACCCCCACCCTCACCCTCACCCCCACCCTCACCCCCACCCCCACCCCCACCCTCACCCTCACCCCCACCCCCACCCTCACCCCCACCCCCACCCTCACCCTCACCCCCACCCTCACCCCCACCCCCACCCCCACCCTCACCCTCACCCCCACCCCCACCCCCACCCTCACCCTCACCCTCACCCCCACCTCAACCCCACCCTCACCCTCACCCCCACCCCCACCCTCACCCTCACCCTCACCCTCACCCTCACCCCCACCTCAACCCCACCCTCACCCTCACCCCCACCCCCACCCTCACCCTCACCCTCACCCCCACCCTCACCCTCACCCCCACCCTCACCCCCACCCCCACCCCCACCCTCACCCTCACCCTCACCCCCACCCCCAGCCCCACCCTCACCCTCACCCCCACCCCCACCCCCACCCCCACCCCCACCCTCACCCCCACCCTCACCCTCACTCCCACCCTCACCCTCACCCCCACCCCCACCCCCTACCCCACCCCCACCCTCACCCTCACCCCCACCCCCACCCCCACCCCCACCCCACCCCCACCCTCACCCTCACCCCCACCCCCACCCCCACCCCCACCCCCACCCTCACCCTCACCCCCACCCCCACCCCCACCCTCACCCCCACCCCCACCCCCACCCCCACCCCCACCCCTACCCCCACCTCAACCCTCACCCCCACCCCCACCCCCACCCTCACCCCCACCCCCACCCCCACCCTCACCCTCACCCCCACCCCCACCCCCACCCCCACCCCCACCCCCACCCCCCACCCCACACCCCCACCCCCCACCCCCACCCCCACCCCCACCCTCACCCCCACCCCCACCCCCACCCTCACCCTCACCCCCACCCCCACCCCCACCCCCACCCCCACCCTCACCCCCACCCCCACCCCCACCCTCACCCTCACCCCCACCCTCACCCTCACCCCCACCCCCACCCCCACCCTCACCCCCACCCCCACCCCCACCCCCACCCCCACCCTCACCCCCACCCTCACCCCCACCCCCACCCCCCACCCCCACCCCCACCCTCACCCCCACCCTCACCCCCACCTCAACCTCACCCTCACCCCCATCCTCACCCCCACCCCCACCTCAACCCCACCTCCACCCCCACCCCCACCCTCACCCCCACCCTCACCCCCACCCCCACCCCCACCCCCACCCTCACCCCCACCCCCACCCCCACCCCCACCCTCACCCTCACCCCCACCCTCACCCCCACCCCCACCCTCACCCCCACCCTCACCCTCACCCCCACCCCCACCCCCACCCTCACCCCCACCCCCACCCCCACCCCCACCCCCACCCCCACCCTCACCCCCATCCCCACCCCCACCCCCACCCCCACCCCCACCCTCACCCTCACCCCCACCCCCACCCCCACCCCCACCCCCACCCTCACCCCCACCCTCACTCCCACCCTCACCCTCACCCCCACCCCCACCGCCTCCCCCACCCCCACCCTCACCCTCACCCCCACCCCCACCCCCACCCCCACCCCACCCCCACCCTCACCCTCACCCCCACCCCCACCCCCACCCACACCCCCACCCTCACCCTCACCCCCACCCTCACCCCCACCCCCACCCCCACCCCCACCCCCACCCCCACCCCCACCCCTACCCCCACCTCAACCCTCACCCCCACCCCCACCCCCACCCTCACCCCCACCCCCACCCCCACCCTCACCCTCACCCCCACCCCCACCCCCACCCCCACCCCCACCCCACACCCCCACCCCCCACCCCCACCCCCACCCCCACCCTCACCCCCACCCCCACCCCCACCCTCACCCCCACCCCCACCCTCACCCTCACCCCCACCCCCACCCCCACCCCCACCCCCACCCTCACCCCCACCCCCACCCCCACCCTCACCCTCACCCCCACCCTCACCCTCACCCCCACCCCCACCCCCACCCCCACCCCCACCCCCACCCCCACCCTTACCCCCACCCTCACCCTCACCCCCACCCCCACCCCCACCCCCCACCCCCACCCCCACCCCCACCCTCACCCCCACCCTCACCCCACCCTCACCCCCACCTCAACCTCACCCTCACCCCCATCCTCACCCCCACCCCCACCTCAACCCCACCTCCACCCCCACCCCCACCCTCACCCCCACCCCCACCCCCACCCTCACCCCCACCCCCACCCTCACCCCCACCCCCACCCCCACCCCCACCCCCACCCTCACCCCCACCCCCACCCTCACCCCCACCCTCACCCCCACCCCCACCTTCACCCCCACCCCCACCCCCACCCTCACCCCCACCCTCACCCCCACCCTCACCCCCACCCCCACCCTCACCCTCACCCCCACCCCCACCCCCACCCTCACCCCAACCCCCACCCCCACCCTCACCCCCACCCTCACCCTCACCCCGACCCCCACCCTCACCCTCACCCCCACCTCAACCCCACCCTCACCCCCACCCCCACCCTCACCCTCACCCTCACCCCCACCCTCACCCCCACCCCCACCCTCACCCCCACCCCCACCCCCACCCCCACCCCCACCCTCACCCTCACCCCCACCCTCACCCTCACCCCCACCCTCACCCCCACCCCCACCCCCACCCTCACCCTCACCCCCACCCCCACCCTCACCCCCACCCCCACCCTCACCCTCACCCCCACCCTCACCCCCACCCCCACCCCCACCCTCACCCTCACCCCCACCCCCACCCCCACCCTCACCCTCACCCTCACCCCCACCTCAACCCCACCCTCACCCTCACCCCCACCCTCACCCTCACCCTCACCCTCACCCTCACCCCCACCTCAACCCCACCCTCACCCTCACCCCCACCCCCACCCTCACCCTCACCCTCACCCCCACCCTCACCCTCACCCCCACCCTCACCCCAACCCCCACCCCCACCCCCACCCTCACCCTCACCCTCACCCCCACCCCCACCCCCACCCTCACCCTCACCCCCACCCCCACCCTCACCCCCACCCCCACCCTCACCCCCACCCTCACCCTCACCCCCACCCCCACCCCCACCCCCCACCCTCACCCCCACCCTCACCCCCACCCCCACCCCCACCCTCACCCTCACCCCCACCCCCACCCTCACCCTCACCCCCACCCTCACCCTCACCCCCACCCTCACCCCCACCCCCACCCCCACCCTCACCCCCACCCTCACCCCCACCCCCACCCCCACCCTCACCCTCACCCCCACCCTCACCCCCACCCCCACCTTCACCCTCACCTCACCCCCACCCCCACCCCCACCCTCACCCCCACCTCAACCCCACCCTCACCCCCATCCTCACCCCCACCCCCACCTCAACCCCACCCCCACCCCCACCCTCACCCCCACCCCACCTCACCCCCACCCTCACCTCACCCTCACCCCCACCCCCAACCTCACCCCCACCCCCACCCCCACCCTCACCCCCACCCCCAACCCCACCCCCACGCTCACCCCCACCCCCACCCTCACCCCCACCCCCACCCCCACCCCCACCCTCACCCTCACCCCCACCCTCACCCCCACCCCCACCCTCACCCCCGCCCCCACCCCCACCCTCACCCCCACCCCCACCCCCACCCTCACCCCCACCCCCACCCCCACCCCCACCCTCACCCCCACCCCCACCCCCACCCTCACCCTCACCCCCACCCTCACCCTCACCCCCACCCCCACCCCCACCCTCACCCCCACCCCCACCCCCAACCCCACCCCCACCCTCACCCCCACCCTCACCCTCACCCCCACCCCCACCCCCACCCCCCACCCCCACCCCCACCCCCACCCTCACCCCCACCCTCACCCCACCCTCACCCCCACCTCAACCTCACCCTCACCCCCATCCTCACCCCCACCCCCACCTCAACCCCACCTCCACCCCCACCCCCACCCTCACCCCCACCCTCACCCCCACCCCCACCCTCACCCCCACCCCCACCCCCACCCTCACCCCCACCCCCACCCCCACCCTCACCCCCACCCCCACCCTCACCCCCACCCCCACCCCCACCCCCACCCCCACCCTCACCCCCACCCCCACCCTCACCCCCACCCTCACCCCCACCCCCACCTTCACCCCCACCCCCACCCCCACCCTCACCCCCACCCTCACCCCCACCCTCACCCCCACCCCCACCCTCACCCTCACCCCCACCCCCACCCCCACCCTCACCCCAACCCCCACCCCCACCCTCACCCCCACCCTCACCCTCACCCCCACCCCCACCCTCACCCTCACCCCCACCTCAACCCCACCCTCACCCCCACCCCCACCCTCACCCTCACCCTCACCCCCACCCTCACCCCCACCCCCACCCTCACCCCCACCCCCACCCCCACCCTCACCCTCACCCCCACCCTCACCCTCACCCCCACCCTCACCCCCACCCCCACCCCCACCCTCACCCTCACCCCCACCCCCACCCTCACCCCCACCCCCACCCCACCCTCACCCCACCCCACCCTCACCCCCACCCCCACCCCCACCCTCACCCTCACCCCCACCCCCACCCCCACCCTCACCCTCACCCTCACCCCCACCTCAACCCCACCCTCACCCTCACCCCCACCCCCACCCTCACCCTCACCCTCACCCTCACCCCCACCTCAACCCCACCCTCACCCTCACCCCCCACCCCCACCCTCACCCTCACCCTCACCCCCACCCTCACCCTCACCCCCACCCTCACCCCCACCCCCACCCCCACCCCCACCCCCACCCTCACCCTCACCCTCACCCCCACCCCCACCCCCACCCTCACCCTCACCCCCACCCCCACCCTCACCCCCACCCCCACCCTCACCCCCACCCTCACCCTCACCCCCACCCCCACCCCCACCCTCACCCTCACCCCCACCCCCACCCCCACCCTCACCCTCACCCCCACCCCCACCCTCACCCTCACCCCCACCCTCACCCCCACCCTCACCCCCACCCCCACCCTCACCCCCACCCCCACCCCCACCCTCACCCCCACCCTCACCCCCACCCTCACCCCCACCCCCACCCCCACCCTCACCCTCACCCCCACCCTCACCCCCACCCCCACCCTCACCCTCACCTCACCCCCACCCCCACCCCCACCCTCACCCCCACCTCAACCCCACCCTCACCCCCATCCTCACCCCCCACCCCCACCTCAACCCCACCCCCACCCCCACCCTCACCCCCACCCCACCTCACCCCCACCCTCACCTCACCCTCACCCCCACCCCCAACCTCACCCCCACCCCCACCCCCACCCTCACCCCCACCCCCAACCCCACCCCCACGCTCACCCCCACCCCCACCCTCACCCCCACCCCCACCCCCACCCCCAACCTCACCCTCACCCCCACCCTCACCCCCACCCCCACCCTCACCCCCGCCCCCACCCCCACCCTCACCCCCACCCCCACCCCCACCCTCACCCCCACCCCCACCCCCACTCCCACCCTCACCCTCACCCCCACCCCCACCTCTGGTGTCCACAGGCTCGATCCTCGCTCCTCCTATTTCTCTCTTTAAAAAAATAAATTTAGAGTACCCAATTCATTTTTTTCCAATTGAGGGGCGATTTAGCGTGGCCAATCCACCTACCCTGCACATCTTTGGGTTGTGGGGGCGAAACCCACGCAAACACGGGGAGAATGTGCAGACTCCACACGGACAGTGACCCAGAGCCGGGATTGAACCTGGGACCTCGGCGCCGTGAGGCACCAGCGCTAACCCCCGTGCTGCCCTC
Source organism: Scyliorhinus torazame (assembly GCF_047496885.1). Lineage (NCBI taxonomy): Eukaryota > Metazoa > Chordata > Chondrichthyes > Carcharhiniformes > Scyliorhinidae > Scyliorhinus > Scyliorhinus torazame. The sequence continues at coordinate 207,088,826 of NC_092721.1, read as the reverse complement.
GCTCCCTCCTATTCCCCATCTGCACGCTGCCCCTTGGTGACACCATCCGAAAGCAGTGTGTTCGTTTTCACACGTACACTGAAGACCCCCAACTCAACCTCACCCCACCCCCACCTCACCCCCAACTCAACCTCACCCCCACCCCCACCTCACCCCCAACTCAACCTCACCCCCACCCCCACCTCACCCCACCCCCACCTCACCCCCAACGCAACCTCACCCCCACCCCCACCTCACCCCCACCCTCACCCCCACCTTACCCCCACCTCAACCTCACCCCCACCCCCACCTCACCCCACCCCCACCTCACCCCCAACTCAACCTCACCCCCACCCCCACCTCACCCCCACCCTCACCCCCACCCCCACCTCACCCCCACCTCAACCTCACCCCCACCCCCACCTCACCCCACCCCCACCTCACCCCCAACTCAACCTCACCCCCACCCCCACCTCACCCCCACCTCAACCTCACCCCCACCCCCACCCTCACCCCCACCCACACCTCACCCCCAACTCAACCTCACCCCCACCCCCACCTCACCCCCAACTCAACCTCACCCCCACCCCCACCTCACCCCACCCCCACCTCACCCCCAACTCAACCTCACCCCCACCCCCACCTCACCCCCACCCTCACCCCCACCCCCACCTCACCCCCACCCCACCTCACCCCCACCCCCACCCTCACCCCCACCCTCACCCCCACCCCCACCTCACCCCACCTCACCCCACCCCCACCTCACCCCCAACTCAACCTCACCCTCACCCCCACCCCCACCTCACCCCCACCTCAACCTCACCCCCACCCCACCTCACCCCCACCCCCACCCTCACCCCACCCTCACCCCGACCTCACCTCAACCTCACCCCCACCCCCACCTCACCCCCACCCCACCTCACCCCCACCGTCACCTCACCCCCACCCTCACCCTCACCGCAACCTCACCCCCACCTCACCCCACCCTCACCTCACCCCCACCCTCACCCTCACCTCAACCTCACCCCCACCCTCACCTCAACCTCACCCCCACCCTCACCTCAACCTCACCCCCACCCCCACCTCACCACCACTCCCACCCCCACCCTCACCCTCACCCCCACCTCAACCCCACCCTCACCCCCCACCTCAACCCCACCCCCACCCCACCTCACCCCCACCTCAACCCACCCTCACCCTCACCCCCATCCTCACCCCCACCCCCACCTCAACCCCACCTCCACCCCCACCCTCACCCCCACCCCACCTCACCCCCACCCTCACCTCACCCTCACCCCCACCCCGGCCTCACCCCCGCCTCCTAAATAAATAACTCTGCTGCCGGTGTCTTTAACATTTACCACTTCCCATTTCACTGCCCCTACCCCGGGTTTACTGACCCACACTGACTCCCGGTCCAGCAATCTCACTTATCGAGGGAGTATATGGCTCCTCTCCTGGAGCTCCTTCAAGATATGGTTCATGTTTTGACCTGACCCAGCATTAAACAAAGGCTGGGCAGCACGGTAGCACAGTGGTTAGCACAGCTGCTTCACAGCTCCAGGGTCCAGGTTCAATTCCAGCCTCCGGTGACTGTCTGTGTGGAGTCTGCACGTTCTCCCCGTGGCTGCTTGGGTTTCCTCCGGTGCTCCAGTTTCCTCCCACAGTCCAAAGATGTCCAGGTTGAGTGGATTGGCCGTGATAAATTGTCCTTAGTGTCCAAAAAGGGTTGGGTGGGGTTACTGGGTTACGGGGGTAGGGTGGAGATAAGGTAGGGTCTTTCCAAGAGCCAGTGCAGACTCAATGGGCCGAATGGCCTCCTTCTGCACTGTGAATTCTATGATTTACATCATACAACATATCCATTTTAACATTTTCTACTTGATCCCAAATCCCTCCATGGCCTCTCCTCCCTCCCTCTGTAACCTTCTCCAGCCTCACAACACTCCAAACATTGCTGCAGCATTGGCAGTCACGTCAAATACATCCTGGGCCCCAAGCTCTGGAACCCCTCCCTGAACCCCTCAGGTTCCATTCAGCTCCCACCCATTCAGCTGCACGTTTAAACCCAAGTGTGTGAATTCAGATCTGCTCATGGGGCTTGGAATCAAATTCTCTGAGGTCACTATAGGTAAAAGGTGCTATTCATGTATAAGTTGTTGTTGTTTACTCGCCAACAAGAGGAAATCATTTCTCTTCATGTAACTGATCAAATCCTCTTGTCTGGACGAGTGCGGCTCCCAACAACACAAGAAGCTCGACACCATCCAGGACAAAGCCCCACTTGATTGCTCCCCTTCCACAAACATTCACTCCCTCCCCCACCGACGCACAGTGACAGCCGTGTGCACCATCTACAAGATGCACTGCAGTAACTCACCAAGGTTCCTCAGACAACACCTTCCAAACCCACGCCCACTACCATCTAGAAGGACAAGAGCAGCAGACACCTGGGAACCCCACCACCTGGAGGTTCCCCTCCGAGTCACTCACCGCCCTGACTTGGAAATATATCGCCGTTCCTTCACTGTCGCTGGGGCAAAATACTGGAACTCCCTCCCTAACAGCACAGTGGGTGCACCTACACCTCAGGGACTGCAGTGGTTCAAGAAGGCAGCTCACCCCCACCTTCTGAAGGGCAACTAGGGAAATAAATGCTGCCCTAACCAGCAACGACCACATCCCAATAATTATTTTGATCACGTAGCCGGTGGGTTGTTTGCCCTCTCCCTTTGCCCTGTTACTGGCATTGTTTCCCAGGCTGCCATAGAATGGATGCAGCCATGGAGACTGTGGTTTGCACCATGACCCCTTCCCCCGATCATCTCCCTTAATCAGGGGCTGGTTTAGCACAGGGCTAAATCGCTGGCTTTTAAAGCAGACCATGACAGGCCAGCAGCATGGTTCGATTCCCGTACCAGCCTCCCCGAACAGGCGCCGGAATGTGGCGACTAGGGGCCTTTCACAGTAACTTCATTTGAAGCCTACCCATGACAATAAGCGAGTTTCATTTCATTTCATTTATTCCCCATTCCCTGCTCAGAAAGAGCCACCAACGGAGGCTGAGGAGCTGCTACAACCTGAACTGCTGAATGTGGACGATCACAAGTCTCATTTCACTATCCTCATATTGTTAATGTTTCCCTCTCTTCGGCTGTGACCCCCCCCCCCCACCGCTCTTTCTAATCCCTTGCTAACTATCCTTGACCTCTCCAATGCCTCATCCCCTTAAGGAGGGGATCTAGTGTTCCATCTTGTGGAAGCAGGTGAGCCTGTTGACAATTTCACATGAAACCGGCAGGTGTAAATTCAAGGGCGAAGTTTGGAAGGTCAGCTCACCTGGGCTCCTCACATCCTGAATTATAAAAAGCCCTGATTGGAAAGGCAGACATTCACAATGTTCCACTCTGCTAGAGCGAAGTCACAAGCAGACAGACGGAGATGTCTAGCTTTCGGTTAACACAAGAAAATGTTTTTGAGGCGATGCAGTGAAACAGGAACAAAAGAGGGAGGAAGGTGTTTGGGAGCTGTGGGTGACATGACGAGTTCACAGACGGAAGGAGATGTCCTGTATCATGCCGTAGAGAGTTTGGGGAAAGGCCAGTCATAGATGGGTAAAGGTCATAGAATCATAGAATCTACAGTGCAGAAGGAGGCCATTCAGCCCATCAAGTCTGCACCGACCCTTTTTTAGAAAGAGCACCCTACCTAAGTCCACACCTCCACCCTATCCCTGTAACCCCACCCAATCTTTGAAATGAAAATCGCTTATTGTCACAAGTAGGCTTCAAATTAAGTTACTGTGAAAAGTCCCTAGTCGCCACATTCCGGCACCTGTTCGGGGAGGCTGGACACTAAGGGACAATTTATCATGGCCAATCCACCTACCCTGCACATCTTTGGACTGTGTGAGGAAACCGGAGCACCCGGAGGAAACCCACGCAGACACGGGGAGAACGTGCAGACTCCGCACAGACAGTGACCCAGCGGGGAATCGAACCTGGGACCCTGGAGCTGTGAAGCAACTGTGCTAACCACTGTGCTACCATGCTGCCCTGGTGTGAGAACAAAGAGAAAATGGCAAACAGGTTATCATTGAGTCAAAGAGCCATTGGGGTTTTACAGCAGGAGCCTGTTCGGGTACACTGAGGGAGAATTCAGAACGTCCAATTCACCTAACAGCCCGTCTTTCGAGACTTGTGGGAGGAAACCGGAGCACCCGGAGGAAACCCACGCAGACACGGGGACGCACAGATAGTGACCAAGCCGGGAATCGAACCTGGGACCCTGGCGCTGTGAAGCAACAGTGCGAACCACTGTGCTATCTTCAGAATCGCGTACACACCTGACAGAGTCAAGGTAGTCCTGAAAAGGTCAACAGTGTGTGGAATAATCTGTCAAATAAATTCAAAGAGCGCTTCAGCATTTTGTGTCAAAGTGTGATTATTCCGAGCAGGTGGGAACCTCACATAGAAAAAGATAAAGGTGTGAGTGGAGAGATGGGAAGGACAGGTTTCTGTTGGCAGAGTGAACTGCAGCTACTCCAGAAAGCACCACCACCTGCTCCACGGGCAATTAGGGACGGGCAACAAATGCCAGTCTTAATAACAGTCACACCCATGAAGGATTTATTTAAAACGAGGGTGTGGACGTGGGAGTAATTGGCAGAAGGATTAGAGGGGAGTTAAGAAAGGTAACTACCCAGAGGGGTGACAGGGTCTGGATCTCTGTCTGAAAGGCTGCCAGCGGGAGATGTCCTCATTTAGAAAGCACTGCGATTTGGAATTGAAGTTCTGCAACCTCCAGACCAACAACTGGAAAGTGGGCTTTGACAGGATAGCTCTTCCCCAGCTGGGAGGGACATGATGGGTGGCCTCCCTCTGTCTATAAATCCAGACAGCACCTGTTTGTACACTGACATCGCCCAGTTCTACCCCAGCACAACTTTCCCCCTCCCCCTCCTCTGTTCTGTCTCGACTTCTCGTTGGTATCTAGTCCTGAATCAAACACATTCTGCTCCAGACACATCAGCAACCAAGGCCGGTTACTGCCCACAGTGTGAGGCCGGACCCCACTGCCCACTCTGTGAGGCCAGAGCCCACTGTGCCCACTGTGTGAGACCGGACCCCACTGCCCACTGTGTGAGACCGGACCCCACTGCCCACTGTGTGAGGCCGGATCCCACTGCCCACTCTGTGAGGCCAGAGCCCACTGTGCCCACTGTGTGAGACCGGACCCCACTGCCCACTGTGTGAGGCCAGAGCCCACTGCCCACTGTGTGAGACCGGACCCCACTGCCCACTGTGTGAGACCGGACCCCACTGCCCACTGTGTGAGACCGGACCCCACTGCCCACAGTGCCCACTGTGTGAGGCTGGACCCCACTGCCCACTGTGTGAGACCGGACCCCACTGCCCACTGTGCCCACTGTGTGAGACCGGACCCCACTGCCCACTGTGTGAGGCTGGTCCCCACTGCCCACTGTGTGAGGCTGGTCCCCACTGCCCACTGTGTGAGACCGGACCCCACTGCCCACAGTGCCCACTGTGTGAGACCGGACCCCACTGCCCACTGTGTGAGACCGGACCCCACTGCCCACTGTGTGAGGCTGGTCCCCACTGCCCACTGTGTGAGACCGGACCCCACTGCCCACTGTGTGAGACCGGACCCCACTGCCCACTGTGTGAGGCTGGTCCCCACTGCCCACTGTGTGAGACCGGACCCCACTGCCCACTGTGTGAGACCGGACCCCACTGCCCACTGTGTGAGGCCGGACCCCACTGCCCACAGTGCCCACTGTGTGAGACCGGACCCCACTGCCCACAGTGCCCACTGTGTGAGACCGGACCCCACTGCCCACTGTGTGAGGCCAGAGCCCACTGCCCACTGTGTGAGACCGGACCCCACTGCCCACAGTGTGAGGCCGGATCCCACTGCCCACTGTGTGAGGCCGGATCCCACTGCCCACTGTGTGAGACCGGACCCCACTGCCCACTGTGTGAGGCCGGACCCCACTGCCCACAGTGTGAGGCCGGACCCCACTGCCCACTGTGTGAGGCCGGACCCCACTACCCACTGTGTGAGGCCGGATCCCACTGCCCACTGTGCCCACAGTGTGAGGCCGGATCCCACTGCCCACAGTGTGAGGCCGGACCCCACTGCCCACTGTGTGAGGCCGGACCCCACTGCCCACTGTGTGAGGCCGGACCCCACTGCCCACAGTGCCCACTGTGTGAGGCCGGACCCCACTGCCCACTGTGTGAGGCCGGATCCCACTGCCCACTGTGTGAGGCCAGAGCCCACTGTGTGAGGCCGGACTCCACTGCCCACAGTGCCCACTGTGTGAGGCCGGACCCCACTGCCCACAGTGCCCACTGTGTGAGGCCGGACCCCACTGCCCACTGTGTGAGGCCAGAGCCCACAGTGCCCACTGTGTGAGACCGGACCCCACTGCCCACTGTGTGAGGCCAGAGCCCACTGCCCACTGTGTGAGACCGGACCCCACTGCCCACAGTGCCCACTGTGTGAGACCGGACCCCACTGCCCACTGTGTGAGGCCGGACCCCACTGCCCACTGTGTGAGGCCGGACCCCACTGCCCACTGTGTGAGACCGGACCCCACTGCCCACTGTGTGAGACCGGACCCCACTGCCCACAGTGCCCACAGTGTGAGGCCGGACCCCACTGCCCACAGTGCCCACAGTGTGAGGCCGGACCCCACTGCCCACAGTGCCCACTGTGTGAGACCGGACCCCACTGCCCACAGTGCCCACAGTGTGAGGCCGGACCCCACTGCCCACTGTGTGAGACCGGACCCCACTGCCCACAGTGCCCACTGTGTGAGACCGGACCCCACTGCCCACTGTGCCCACAGTGTGAGGCCGGACCCCACTGCCCACAGTGCCCACTGTGTGAGGCCGGACCCCACTGCCCACTGTGTGAGACCGGACCCCACTGCCCACAGTGCCCACTGTGTGAGACCGGACCTCACAGCCCACTGTGCCCACAGTGTGAGACCGGACCCCACTGCCCACTGTGTGAGACCGGACCCCACTGCCCACTGTGTGAGACCGGACCCCACTGCCCACAGTGCCCACTGTGTGAGACCGGACCCCACTGCCCACTGTGCCCACAGTGTGAGGCCGGACCCCACTGCCCACTGTGTGAGACCGGACCCCACTGCCCACTGTGTGAGGCTGGACCCCACTGCCCACAGTGCCCACTGTGTGAGACCGGACCCCACTGCCCACTGTGTGAGACCGGACCCCACTGCCCACTGTGTGAGGCTGGACCCCACTGCCCACAGTGCCCACTGTGTGAGACCGGACCCCACTGCCCACTGTGTGAGACCGGACCCCACTGCCCACAGTGCCCACTATGTGAGACCGGACCCCACTGCCCACTGTGTGAGACCGGACCCCACTGCCCACTGTGTGAGACCGGACCCCACTGCCCACTGTGTGAGACCGGACCCCACTGCCCACAGTGCCCACTGTGTGAGACCGGACCCCACTGCCCACTGTGTGAGGCTGGATCCCACTGCCCACTGTGTGAGACCGGACCCCACTGCCCACAGTGCCCACTGTGTGAGGCTGGACCCCACTGCCCACTGTGTGAGACCGGACCCCACTGCCCACAGTGCCCACTGTGTGAGACCGGACCCCACTGCCCACTGTGTGAGACCGGACCCCACTGCCCACAGTGCCCACTGTGTGAGACCGGACCCCACTGCCCACTGTGTGAGGCTGGATCCCACTGCCCACTGTGTGAGACCGGACCCCACTGCCCACAGTGCCCACTGTGTGAGACCGGACCCCACTGCCCACTGTGTGAGGCTGGTCCCCACTGCCCACTGTGTGAGGCTGGTCCCCACTGCCCACTGTGTGAGACCGGACCCCACTGCCCACTGTGTGAGGCTGGTCCCCACTGCCCACAGTGTGAGGCCGGACCTCACTGCCCACTGTGTGAGACCGGACCCCACTGCCCACAGTGCCCACTGTGTGAGACCGGACCCCACTGCCCACTGTGTGAGACCGGACCCCACTGCCCACAGTGCCCACTGTGTGAGACCGGACCCCACTGCCCACTGTGTGAGGCTGGATCCCACTGCCCACTGTGTGAGACCGGACCCCACTGCCCACAGTGCCCACTGTGTGAGACCCGACCCCACTGCCCACAGTGCCCACAGTGTGAGACCGGACCCCACTGCCCACAGTGCCCACTGTGTGAGACCGGACCCCACTGCCCACAGTGCCCACAGTGTGAGACCGGACCCCACTGCCCACTGTGTGAGACCGGACCCCACTGCCCACAGTGCCCACTGTGTGAGGCCGGACCCCACTGCCCACTGTGTGAGGCCGGACCCCACTGCCCACAGTGTGAGGCTGGATCCCACTGCCCACAGTGCCCACTGTGTGAGACCGGACCCCACTGCCCACTGTGTGAGGCTGGATCCCACTGCCCACAGTGCCCACTGTGTGAGACCGGACCCCACTGCCCACAGTGTGAGGCTGGACCCCACTGCCCACAGTGTGAGACCGGACCCCACTGCCCACAGTGCCCACAGTGTGAGGCCGGACCCCACTGCCCACAGTGTGAGGCTGGACCCCACTGCCCACAGTGTGAGGCCGGACCCCACTGCCCACAGTGTGAGACCGGACCCCACTGCCCACAGTGCCCACAGTGTGAGGCCGGACCCCACTGCCCACTGTGTGAGGCTGGACCCCACTGGCCACAGTGCCCACTGTGTGAGACCGGACCCCACTTCCCACTGTGTGAGACCGGACCCCACTGCCCACAGTGCCCACTGTGTGAGGCCGGACCCCACTGGCCACAGTGCCCACTGTGTGAGACCGGACCCCACTGCCCACAGTGCCCACAGTGTGAGACCGGACCCCACTGCCCACAGTGCCCACAGTGTGAGGCCGGACACCACTGCCCACTGTGTGAGACCGGACCCCACTGCCCACAGTGCCCACTGTGTGAGGCCGGACCCCACTGCCCACTGTGCCCACTGTGTGAGGCCGGACCCCACTGCCCACTGTGCCCACTGTGTGAGGCCGGACCCCACTGCCCACTGTGTGAGACCGGACCCCACTGCCCACTGTGCCCACTGTGTGAGACCGGACCCCACTGCCCACTGTGCCCACTGTGTGAGGCCGGACCCCACTGCCCACAGTGTGAGGCCGGACCCCACTGCCCACTGTGCCCACTGTGTGAGGCCGGATCCCACTGCCCACTGTGTGAGGCCGGACCCCACTGCCCACTGTGTGAGGCCGGACCCCACTGCCCACTGTGCCCACTGTGTGAGGCCGGACCCCACTGCCCACTGTGCCCACTGTGTGAGGCCAGACCCCACTGCCCACAGTGCCCACTGTGTGAGACCGGACCCCACTGCCCACAGTGCCCACTGTGTGAGGCCGGACCCCACAGCCCACAGTGCCCACTGTGTGAGGCCGGACCCCACTGCCCACTGTGTGAGGCCGGACCCCACAGCCCACAGTGCCCACTGTGTGAGACCGGACCCCACTGCCCACTGTGCCCACTGTGTGAGGCCGGACCCCACTGCCCACAGTGCCCACTGTGTGAGGCCGGACCCCCACTGCCCACAGTGCCCACTGTGTGAGGCCGGACCCCACAGCCCACAGTGCCCACTGTGTGAGGCCGGACCCCATTGCCCACTGTGTGAGGCCGGACCCCACAGCCCACAGTGCCCACTGTGTGAGGCCGGACCCCACTGCCCACAGTGCCCACTGTGTGAGGCCGGACCCCACTGCCCACAGTGTGAGGCTGGACCCCACTGCCCACAGTGCCCACAGTGTGAGGCCGGACCCCACTGCCCACTGTGTGAGACCGGACCCCACTGCCCACAGTGCCCACTGTGTGAGGCCGGACCCCACTGCCCACAGTGTGAGGGCCGGACCCCACTGCCCACTGTGTGAGACTGGACCCCACTGCCCACAGAGCCCACTGTGTGAGGCCGGACCCCACTGCCCACTGTGTGAGGCCGGACCCCACTGCCCACTGTGTGAGGCCGGACCCCACTGCCCACTGTGTGAGGCCGGACCCCACTGCCCACAGTGTGAGGCCGGACCCCACTGCCCACAGTGCCCACTGTGTGAGGCCGGGCCCCACTGCCCACTGTGCCCACAGTGTGAGACCGGACCCCACTGCCCACTGTGTGAGACCGGACCCCACTGCCCACAGTGCCCACAGTGTGAGACCGGACCCCACTGCCCACTGTGTGAGACCGGACCCCACTGCCCACTGTGTGAGACCGGACCCCACTGCCCACTGTGTGAGGCCGGACCCCACTGCCCACTGTGTGAGACCGGACCCCACTGCCCACTGTGTGAGGCCGGACCCCACTGCCCACAGTGCCCACTGTGTGAGGCCGGACCCCACTGCCCACTGTGTGAGACCGGACCCCACTGCCCACTGTGTGAGGCCGGACCCCACTGCCCACAGTGCCCGCAGTGTGAGGCCGGACCCCCACTGCCCATTGTGCCCACTGTGTGAGGCCGGACCCCACTGCCCACTGTGTGAGGCTGGACCCCACTGCCCACTGTGTGAGACCGACCCCACTGCCCACAGTGCCCACTGTGTGAGACCGGACCCCACTGCCCACTGTGTGAGGCTGGACCCCACTGCCCACTGTGTGAGACCGGACCCCACTGCCCACTGTGTTGAGAGCCTGGACCCCACTGCCCACTGTGTGAGACCGGACCCCACTGCCCACAGTGCCCACTGTGTGAGACCGGACCCCACTGCCCACTGTGTGAGGCTGGTCCCCACTGCCCACAGTGCCCACTGTGTGAGACCGGACCCCACTGCCCACTGTGTGAGGCCGGACCCCACTGCCCACTGTGCCCACTGTGTGAGACCGGACCCCACTGCCCACTGTGCCCACTGTGTGAGGCCCGACAGGTCCATTCACATCCTCAGCACCTCATACCACACAGAGTTGTTCTGTCCGCATATTTACTCCAACTCAAAGAACACTTAACACTGCCCTTCTCAAAAACACGAGATGGCATAGTGTCAAGTAGGCTTACATTAACACTGCAATGAAGTTACTGTAAAAAGCCCCCAGTTGCCACACTCCGGCGCCTGTTCGGGTACACGGAGGAGAATTCAGAATGTCCAATTCACCTAACAGCACGTCTTTCGGGACTTGTGGGAGGAAACGGGACCACCCGGGGAAACCCATGCAGACACGGGGAGAACGTGCAGACTTCACACAGACAGTGACCCAAGCCAGAATCGAACCTGGGACCCTGGCGCTGTGAAGCAACAGTGCTAACCACTGCTACCGTGTCACCCACAGGGCTAATTTTGTGGTTTCAATTTTCCCGCCCATTCCCAGTATCCCAAATCCCTGAGAGATGAATAATCTGTCTGCCCCACAGTCTGAGATATATCCAGCGATGGATCCACAACACTCCGATAGAGAATTCCAAAGATTCACAACCCCCGGAGTGAGGAAATTTCTCCCCATTCTCGGCCCCCAATCCCGAGACTGTCCCCGTGTTTTCGATTCCCCGGCCAGCGGGAACAATCTCTCCGCCTCCCCCCCCCTGTCAAACCCCCTCAGAATCTGGAATGTTCCACTCAGATCATCATCATTCTTCTAAACTCCAGACTCAGGGTCCAACTCACTCAGACCAGGCCCAGGGGCTTGAGGAGCATGAGGGGTGATCTCTGCCCCTGGCACCCTCACTCTCTGCCCACTGCCGGCCAGCCTGAGGGTGGCATTGAGGATCTCTTTGCCCCGGGTGGGGGGCAGCAGCTGTGACTGCCTCCCCTAGCCGAGTTGCCGATTTAAGAGATTTTTGGCTCCCTGCCATTTCCTGATGGGTGTCAGTAACTGAACTTCCTCTGAGGCGAGGCGGTCAACTTCCTCGAATCTGTAAGCGGAGTGAGAGGCGAGTGGAGGAGATGCGAGGTGAGTGGGACATTGCTCCCCCCCCCCCCAAAACCTGGCGGAGGGAGGGGCAGGCGGGCAGCGGGACCCGGGGGCAGCCACAAACTTCACCCAAACTTTCCAGAAGTTTGTTTCCTTTGTAAAAAGTTTGAGCGGAGCCCCGGAGGCGGATATTGGGGGAGGGAGGGTGGGGAGGCTCTGTCTCCTGTGTTTGGGAGGGTGGGGGGGAGGAGGCTGTGTCTCTGTGTTTGGGAGGGTGGGGGGGAGGAGGCTGTGTCTCTGTGTTTGGGAGGGTGGGGGGAGGTTGTGTCTCTGTGTTTGGGAGGCTGTGTCTCTGTGTTTGGGAGGGTGGGGGGAGGCTGTGTCTCTGTGTTTGGGAGGGTGGGGAGGCTGTGGCTCTGTGTTTGGGAGGGTGGGGAGGCTCTGTCTCCTGTGTTTGGGGGGGAGGAGGCTGTGTCTCTGTGTTTGGGAGGGTGGGGGGGAGGTTGTGGCTCTGTGTTTGGGAGGGTGGGGGGAGGCTGTGTCTCTGTGTTTGGGAGGGTGGGGGGGAGGAGGCTGTGTCTCTGTGTTTGGGAGGGTGGGGAGTCTGTGTTTGGGAGGGTGGGGGAGTCTGTGTTTGGGAGGGTGGGGGGGAGGCTGTGTCTCTGTTCGGGAGGGTGGGGAGGCTGTGTCTCGGTGTTTGGGGGGGAGGCTGTGTCTCTGTGTTTGGGAGGATGGGGAGGCGGTGTCTCCTGTGTTTGGGAGGGTGGGGGGGGAGGCGGTGTCTCCTGTGTTTGGGAGGGTGGGGGGGGAGGCGGTGTCTCCTGTGTTTGGGAGGGTGGGGGGAGGCTCTGTCCCTGTCTGGGAGGGTGGGGGGAGGCGGTGTCTCCTGTGTTTGAGAGGGTGGGGGGGAGGCGGTGTCTCCTGTGTTTGGGAGGGTGGGGGGGGAGGCGGTGTCCTCCTGTGTTTGGGAGGGTGGGGGGGGAGGCGGTGTCTCCTGTGTTTGGGAGGGTGGGGGGGAGGCGGTGTCTCCTGTGTTGTGGGAGGGTGGGGGGGAGGCGGTGTCTCCTGTGTTTGGGAGGGTGGGGGGGAGGCGGTGTCTCCTGTGTTTGGAGGGTGGGGGGAGGCGGTGTCTCCTGTGTTTGGGAGGGTGGGGGGGGAGGCGGTGTCTCCTGTGTTTGGGGGGGGAGGCGGTGTCTCCTGTGTTTGGAGGGTGGGGGGAGGCGGTGTCTCCTGTGTTTGGGAGGGTGGGGGGGAGGCGGTGTCTCCTGTGTTTGGGAGGGTGGGGGGGAGGCGGTGTCTCCTGTGTTTGGGAGGGTTGGGGGGGGGGAGGCGGTGTCTCCTGTGTTTGGGAGGGGTGGGGGGGGGGAGGCGG